>NW_028134466.1:0-74000 GCF_964662115.1 Mustela nivalis | reverse complement strand
CTGGAGCCAAACCTGAGGACTGTACTTGCCCTCTCCAAGGGAATTGTGTGTGCCCATTCCAATGGCCACAACCCTTCTAATAGGATAAACCTCCAAAGTCCCTGATCCATCTCAATAGTGGTGGCTTCCCAGGAACAACAGGGGCAATCAGAGCCCAACTGAGCACCTACCTGCACTCAGACCCATAGACAGATGTCCCCAGAGGTAAAAAGGAAACAACAGGCCCCTAGGCACTAATCAGATCCATTGCTTTGGTTTCCAGGCATCTCTCCTCAGAGGCCTGGATTTCAAAAGCAGCATATAGCTGTTTCTTGACTCACCCATCAGAAAACATCTCATCTACACATGGGAAACTTGCACGTTGGAGCTGTGTCAAAGCCTCTGTTTAGGAGAACCCTTTAGGGCCCCAGTGCCACCGCTTCATTCCAAGGTCTCCATAGACACAAAAGCATGTTAGGACCCATCCCCAGGGGTGTCCATTTCAACTCAGCGTCCTCGGTTGCTCCCCACAGATCCAGGAGATCTAACCTGTCTTGTTGCTAGGAGACAATTGGAATGCGAGGTGGGCTACCCAGCCATCCATCCTTAGAACCCTGCTCAGAATCATTGGCCTGGAGCCAAACAACAGGTCTCAATTGTCCTGCAGAAGACTCTCTGCGTTTGGAGCTTCTCACAACTCCCATCGTGGGAAAACACCCATGGCCTCGTGATGCCCCCGCCCATTCATGAAGGGGCAATCAGGGTCAGAAACTCCAACCTGAGCGATCGTCTGATCCTCGCCCTGACTTCAGATGCACGAGATCTCGATTCAGGTCTGTAGATTGTGCGTGCCATGGCCTCACCCAGAAACCTAAGCCTAGCTTGTGTTCTCAGACTTTTGTCGTCAGACTACTGGCCCACAAGCCCTCCAGTTTGGCAATCCAGAACTACAATGCAGCACTCTGCCGGCCCTCCAGAAGAAAAACATTGTCCTCTGGTGCTACCCAGTAATCCCAAATGAGGATCAACCTGCACCGACCTTGGCTGTACCCCAAATACATAGGCTGACCAGGGCACTAATGCCCTTTCTGACACAGCCTGAGCCTGGACCCCCTGGCCCCTCCCAGACAGCTGGCCGCACACTGAGCACATCGAGCCGCCATGGCCTTAGGTCGTCATCTCTTCCCAACATCAGTTTTCAGGTTTCAGAACCTAGACCTTATCTCCAATCACTGGCCAGGGTTGAAGGTGATGCAGAAATCAGAACTCCTTCCCCATGGCAAGAAACCTTGTGGTTGGCATGTTGTCCAACGTTCAGTGTAGTTGAAACCAGTGTGGCCCATGAGGCCCCGCCCATGCTCGCGGGCCACATTGGTCACAAACACACATTGTGACGCTCAGGCTGAGCCCAGTCCTCAAGTAAGGCCACTCAGTGGCTGGATGAAGAGATATCATATTGGGCTTGCCATGCCCCTAGGCCCCAATTTTTAACCATAGTTCGGGTTGTCCCTTCAGTCTTCCCCACGGCTTGGCTTTGGAATTCCTCTTTTGGTGGGACACCTGAGGTAACAAAACTGAAATGAGTCCTCCCATCCCACAGATTGACGAAAAGCAATTGGGAATCGGGCCAAATCCTCAGTGAGGAAGATTCTTCCATGGCCCATGAGGCGTCCCCGACATTCCACGGCCATCGCTGATACAGATCCAGAGACAAAAGCCTGAGCAAGAGCCTCAGACTCGCACTTTCTTCATATCCTGAAGAGTTCTTCTCATGGTTTGTCGATCGGGCCTGCCATACCTACGTCCCCAAACCTAAGCTGAGTTTGTGTTTTCAGACTTCTGTCCTCAAAGTCTTGGGCCACACACCCTCCAGACTGGGCCCCTGGAGCCACACATTAGGACTGTGCCTACCAATCCATGGGAATTCTGCCCATTCCATGGTCCAAAATCGTACAAATTAGGAGAAACCTCCAAACACCCTGAGGCCATCCCAATAGTGTAGGTCGCCCAGAACAAACAAGGGCTGTCTGACATCAGCTGATAATCGACCTCCACTCATACCATAGATGGATGTCTCCAGAGAAGAAGATTGAACCAGACAGGACCCTAGGCCATAATAGGATCCATTGCTTTGGGTTACAGGCATGTGTCCTCAAAAGCCTGATTCCAATACGAGCATAGGTGTTTTCCTGAGGCACCCATCAGAACTCATCTCGTCTCCACAAGGAAACCTGTGCATGGGAGCCATGTCCAAAGCTTAGGAGAGTACTTCAGGGTCCCGGTGCAACCGCCCCTTTCCAAGGCCCTCATGGACACAAAAACGCATTAGGACCCATCCTCAGGAAAGTCCATTTCAACTCAGCCACCCCGGTTGCTCCCGCAGAGCCATCAGATCTAAACTGTCTAGTTGCTAGGAGACAATTGGAATGCGAGGCGGGCTTCCCAGGCATCCATCCGCGAACGGTGCTCTGGAGTCATTCCATATGGGATGTACTGGAGCTGTCCAAGAGGTCTCAATTGTCCCGCAGAAGGAATCCATGAAGGGGTCATCCCACAACTCCCAACGTGGGAAAACCTCAATGGCCTCGAGATTCCGCTCCCTTCATGAAGCGGCCGTCATGCTCAGAAACTCCAACCTGAGCCAACGTCTGATCCTCGCCCTGACTTCAGATGCATGAGATATTGGTTCAGATCTGCAGGGGGTACCTGCCGTGCCCTCGCCCTGAAACACAAGTCTAGCTTGTCTTCTCAGATTTCCGTCCTCACACTCCTGGCCCCGAAGCCCTCAAGTTTGGCAATTCCGGACCCACAATGCAGCACTCTGCCTGCCCTCTAGAAAAAAAAATGATTGCCTCATGAGCTGCCCAGGCACCTTAAATGAGGGTAAACCTACACAGCACTCGACTTTACCCAAATTATATACTCTAACCTGGGCACTAATGCACTGTCGAACACAACCTGAGCCCGGACCTCCTGACCAACACCCAGAAAGCTGACTGCACACTGAGCACATAAAACCCGCCATGGCCTTAGGTCATCATCTCTTCCCTACCTCAGTTTTCAGGCTTCAGAACCGAGACCAAATCTCCAATCACTTCCCAGGGGTGAGTGTGATGCAGAAATCAGAACTCCTCCTTACCCATGGCAAGAACCCTGTGGTTGGCACGTTGTCCAACGTTCAGTGTAGGAGAAACCAGTATTCACCCTGAGGCCCCGCCCATTCTTGATTGCAACGAGGGCAACACACGCATTGTGACCCTCAGCATGAGTCCTGTCCTCTAGTAAGTCCTCTCAGTTGCTGGACCATTAGATGTCATAATGGGCTGACATCTCCCTAGGCCCCTATTTTTAACCAAATTTCTGATGGTCCAGTCGCCCCTACCCAGGGCTCTACTCTGGAATCGCTCATTTGGTGGGACACCTGAGGATAAAAAAGAAAAAAACAAGAATAAAAGAAAAAAAAGAGGACTTCTTCCAGCCCACAGAATGACCCCAAACTCTTTGGACGAAGCCAGACCACCAGAGAGTAAGACTCGTCCATTTCCCATGAAGTCACCCAGAAATTCCACGACCATGAGTACACGATATCCAGAGACAAAAACTTGAGCAGGAGCCTCACACTCGCCATTCTTTCAAATCCCGAAGAGTTCTCCTCATGGTCTTTAGATCTGTCCTGCCATACCTATGACTCGAAACATAAGCCGAGTTTGTGTTTTCAGACAACTGTCCAAACAGCCCTGGCCTACACACCCTACAGGCTCAGGCCCCTGGAGCCAAACCTGAGGACTGTACTTGCCCTCTCCAAGGGAATTGTGTGTGCCCATTCCAATGGCCACAACCCTTCTAATAGGATAAACCTCCAAAGTCCCTGATCCATCTCAATAGTGGTGGCTTCCCAGGAACAACAGGGGCAATCTGAGCCCAACTGAGCACCTACCTGCACTCAGACCCAAAGACAGATGTCCCCAGAGGTAAAAAGGAAAGAACAGGCCCCTAGGCACTAATCAGATCCATTGCTCTGTTTTCCAGGCATCTCTCCTCAGAGGCCTTGATTTCAAAAGCAGCATATAGCTGTTTCTTGACTCACCCATCAGAAAACATCTCATCTACACATGGGAAACTTGCACGTTGGAGCTGTGTCAAAGCCTCTGTTTAGGAGAACCTTTTAGGGCCCCAGTGCCACCGCTTCATTCAAAGGTCTCCATAGACTCAAAAGCACGTTAGGACCCATCCCCAGGGGTGTCCATTTCAACTCAGCGTCCTCGGTTGCTCCCCACAGATCCAGGAGATCTAACCTGTCTTGTTGCTAGGAGACAATTGGAATGCGAGGTGGGCTACCCAGCCATCCATCCTTAGAACCCTGCTCAGAATCATTGGCCTGGAGCCAAACAACAGGTCTCAATTGTCCTGCAGAAGACTCTCTGCGTTTGGAGCTTCTCACAACTCCCATCGTGGGAAAACACCCATGGCCTCGTGATGCCCCCGCCCATTCATGAAGGGGCCATCAGGGTCAGAAACTCCAACCTGAGCGATCGTCTGATCCTCGCCCTGACTTCAGATGCACGAGATCTCGATTCAGGTCCGTAGATTGTGCGTGCCATGGCCTCACCCAGAAACCTAAGCCTAGCTTGTGTTCTCAGACTTTTGTCGTCAGACTACTGGCCCACAAGCCCTCCAGTTTGGCAATCCAGAACTACAATGCAGCACTCTGCCGGCCCTTCAGAAGAAAAACATTGTCCTCTGGTGCTACCCAGTAATCCCAAATGAGGATCAACCTGCACCGACCTTGGCTGTACCCCAAATACATAGGCTGACCAGGGCACTAATGCCCTTTCTGACACAGCCTGAGCCTGGACCCCCTGGCCCCTCCCAGACAGCTGGCCGCACACTGAGCACATCGAGCCGCCATGGCCTTAGGTCGTCATCTCTTCCCAACATCAGTTTTCAGGTTTCAGAACCTAGACCTTATCTCCAATCACTGGCCAGGGTTGAAGGTGATGCAGAAATCAGAACTCCTTCCCCATGGCAAGAAACCTTGTGGTTGGCATGTTGTCCAACGTTCAGTGTAGTTGAAACCAGTGTGGCCCATGAGGCCCCGCCCATGCTCGCGGGCCACATTGGTCACAAACACACATTGTGACGCTCAGGCTGAGCCCAGTCCTCAAGTAAGGCCACTCAGTGGCTGGATGAAGAGATATCATATTGGGCTTGCCATGCCCCTAGGCCCCAATTTTTAACCATAGTTCGGGTTGTCCCTTCAGTCTTCCCCACGGCTTGGCTTTGGAATTCCTCTTTTGGTGGGACACCTGAGGTAACAAACCTGAAATGAGTCCTCCCATCCCACAGATTGACGAAAAGCAATTGGTAATCGGGCCAAATCCTCAGTGAGGAAGATTCTTCCATGGCCCATGAGGCGTCCCCGACATTCCACGGCCATCGCTGATACAGATCCAGAGACAAAAGCCTGAGCAAGAGCCTCAGACTCGCACTTTCTTCATATCCTGAAGAGTTCTTCTCATGGTTTGTCGATCGGGCCTGCCATACCTACGTCCCCAAACCTAAGCTGAGTTTGTGTTTTCAGACTTCTGTCCTCAAAGTCTTGGGCCACACACCCTCCAGACTGGGCCCCTGGAGCCACACATTAGGACTGTGCCTACCAATCCATGGGAATTCTGCCCATTCCATGGTCCAAAATCGTACAAATTAGGAGAAACCTCCAAACACCCTGAGGCCATCCCAATAGTGTAGGTCGCCCAGAACAAACAAGGGCTGTCTGACATCAGCTGATAATCGACCTCCACTCATACCATAGATGGATGTCTCCAGAGAAGAAGATTGAACCAGACAGGACCCTAGGCCATAATAGGATCCATTGCTTTGGGTTACAGGCATGTGTCCTCAAAAGCCTGATTCCAATACGAGCATAGGTGTTTTCCTGAGGCACCCATCAGAACTCATCTCGTCTCCACAAGGAAACCTGTGCATGGGAGCCATGTCCAAAGCTTAGGAGAGTACTTCAGGGTCCCGGTGCAACCGCCCCTTTCCAAGGCCCTCATGGACACAAAAACGCATTAGGACCCATCCTCAGGAAAGTCCATTTCAACTCAGCCACCCCGGTTGCTCCCGCAGAGCCATCAGATCTAAACTGTCTAGTTGCTAGGAGACAATTGGAATGCGAGGCGGGCTTCCCAGGCATCCATCCGCGAACGGTGCTCTGGAGTCATTCCATATGGGATGTACTGGAGCTGTCCAAGAGGTCTCAATTGTCCCGCAGAAGGAATCCATGAAGGGGTCATCCCACAACTCCCAACGTGGGAAAACCTCAATGGCCTCGAGATTCCGCTCCCTTCATGAAGCGGCCGTCATGCTCAGAAACTCCAACCTGAGCCAACGTCTGATCCTCGCCCTGACTTCAGATGCATGAGATATTGGTTCAGATCTGCAGGGGGTACCTGCCGTGCCCTCGCCCTGAAACACAAGTCTAGCTTGTCTTCTCAGATTTCCGTCCTCACACTCCTGGCCCCGAAGCCCTCAAGTTTGGCAATTCCGGACCCACAATGCAGCACTCTGCCTGCCCTCTAGAAAAAAAAATGATTGCCTCATGAGCTGCCCAGGCACCTTAAATGAGGGTAAACCTACACAGCACTCGACTTTACCCAAATTATATACTCTAACCTGGGCACTAATGCACTGTCGAACACAACCTGAGCCCGGACCTCCTGACCAACACCCAGAAAGCTGACTGCACACTCAGCACATAAAACCCGCCATGGCCTTAGGTCATCATCTCTTCCCTACCTCAGTTTTCAGGCTTCAGAACCGAGACCAAATCTCCAATCACTTCCCAGGGGTGAGTGTGATGCAGAAATCAGAACTCCTCCTTACCCATGGCAAGAACCCTGTGGTTGGCACGTTGTCCAACGTTCAGTGTAGGAGAAACCAGTATTCACCCTGAGGCCCCGCCCATTCTTGATTGCAACGAGGGCAACACACGCATTGTGACCCTCAGCATGAGTCCTGTCCTCTAGTAAGTCCTCTCAGTTGCTGGACCATTAGATGTCATAATGGGCTGACATCTCCCTAGGCCCCTATTTTTAACCAAATTTCTGATGGTCCAGTCGCCCCTACCCAGGGCTCTACTCTGGAATCGCTCATTTGGTGGGACACCTGAGGATAAAAAAGAAAAAAACAAGAATAAAAGAAAAAAAAGAGGACTTCTTCCAGCCCACAGAATGACCCCAAACTCTTTGGACGAAGCCAGACCACCAGAGAGTAAGACTCGTCCATTTCCCATGAAGTCACCCAGAAATTCCACGACCATGAGTACACGATATCCAGAGACAAAAACTTGAGCAGGAGCCTCACACTCGCCATTCTTTCAAATCCCGAAGAGTTCTCCTCATGGTCTTTAGATCTGTCCTGCCATACCTATGACTCGAAACATAAGCCGAGTTTGTGTTTTCAGACAACTGTCCAAACAGCCCTGGCCTACACACCCTACAGGCTCAGGCCCCTGGAGCCAAACCTGAGGACTGTACTTGCCCTCTCCAAGGGAATTGTGTGTGCCCATTCCAATGGCCACAACCCTTCTAATAGGATAAACCTCCAAAGTCCCTGATCCATCTCAATAGTGGTGGCTTCCCAGGAACAACAGGGGCAATCTGAGCCCAACTGAGCACCTACCTGCACTCAGACCCAAAGACAGATGTCCCCAGAGGTAAAAAGGAAAGAACAGGCCCCTAGGCACTAATCAGATCCATTGCTTTGGTTTCCAGGCATCTCTCCTCAGAGGCCTGGATTTCAAAAGCAGCATATAGCTGTTTCGTGACTCACCCATCAGAAAACATCTCATCTACACATGGGAAACTTGCACGTTGGAGCTGTGTCAAAGCCTCTGTTTAGGAGAACCTTTTAGGGCCCCAGTGCCACCGCTTCATTCAAAGGTCTCCATAGACTCAAAAGCACGTTAGGACCCATCCCCAGGGGTGTCCATTTCAACTCAGCGTCCTCGGTTGCTCCCCACAGATCCAGGAGATCTAACCTGTCTTGTTGCTAGGAGACAATTGGAATGCGAGGTGGGCTACCCAGCCATCCATCCTTAGAACCCTGCTCAGAATCATTGGCCTGGAGCCAAACAACAGGTCTCAATTGTCCTGCAGAAGACTCTCTGCGTTTGGAGCTTCTCACAACTCCCATCGTGGGAAAACACCCATGGCCTCGTGATGCCCCCGCCCATTCATGAAGGGGCCATCAGGGTCAGAAACTCCAACCTGAGCGATCGTCTGATCCTCGCCCTGACTTCAGATGCACGAGATCTCGATTCAGGTCCGTAGATTGTGCGTGCCATGGCCTCACCCAGAAACCTAAGCCTAGCTTGTGTTCTCAGACTTTTGTCGTCAGACTACTGGCCCACAAGCCCTCCAGTTTGGCAATCCAGAACTACAATGCAGCACTCTGCCGGCCCTTCAGAAGAAAAACATTGTCCTCTGGTGCTACCCAGTAATCCCAAATGAGGATCAACCTGCACCGACCTTGGCTGTACCCCAAATACATAGGCTGACCAGGGCACTAATGCCCTTTCTGACACAGCCTGAGCCTGGACCCCCTGGCCCCTCCCAGACAGCTGGCCGCACACTGAGCACATCGAGCCGCCATGGCCTTAGGTCGTCATCTCTTCCCAACATCAGTTTTCAGGTTTCAGAACCTAGACCTTATCTCCAATCACTGGCCAGGGTTGAAGGTGATGCAGAAATCAGAACTCCTTCCCCATGGCAAGAAACCTTGTGGTTGGCATGTTGTCCAACGTTCAGTGTAGTTGAAACCAGTGTGGCCCATGAGGCCCCGCCCATGCTCGCGGGCCACATTGGTCACAAACACACATTGTGACGCTCAGGCTGAGCCCAGTCCTCAAGTAAGGCCACTCAGTGGCTGGATGAAGAGATATCATATTGGGCTTGCCATGCCCCTAGGCCCCAATTTTTAACCATAGTTCGGGTTGTCCCTTCAGTCTTCCCCACGGCTTGGCTTTGGAATTCCTCTTTTGGTGGGACACCTGAGGTAACAAACCTGAAATGAGTCCTCCCATCCCACAGATTGACGAAAAGCAATTGGTAATCGGGCCAAATCCTCAGTGAGGAAGATTCTTCCATGGCCCATGAGGCGTCCCCGACATTCCACGGCCATCGCTGATACAGATCCAGAGACAAAAGCCTGAGCAAGAGCCTCAGACTCGCACTTTCTTCATATCCTGAAGAGTTCTTCTCATGGTTTGTCGATCGGGCCTGCCATACCTACGTCCCCAAACCTAAGCTGAGTTTGTGTTTTCAGACTTCTGTCCTCAAAGTCTTGGGCCACACACCCTCCAGACTGGGCCCCTGGAGCCACACATTAGGACTGTGCCTACCAATCCATGGGAATTCTGCCCATTCCATGGTCCAAAATCGTACAAATTAGGAGAAACCTCCAAACACCCTGAGGCCATCCCAATAGTGTAGGTCGCCCAGAACAAACAAGGGCTGTCTGACATCAGCTGATAATCGACCTCCACTCATACCATAGATGGATGTCTCCAGAGAAGAAGATTGAACCAGACAGGACCCTAGGCCATAATAGGATCCATTGCTTTGGGTTACAGGCATGTGTCCTCAAAAGCCTGATTCCAATACGAGCATAGGTGTTTTCCTGAGGCACCCATCAGAACTCATCTCGTCTCCACAAGGAAACCTGTGCATGGGAGCCATGTCCAAAGCTTAGGAGAGTACTTCAGGGTCCCGGTGCAACCGCCCCTTTCCAAGGCCCTCATGGACACAAAAACGCATTAGGACCCATCCTCAGGAAAGTCCATTTCAACTCAGCCACCCCGGTTGCTCCCGCAGAGCCATCAGATCTAAACTGTCTAGTTGCTAGGAGACAATTGGAATGCGAGGCGGGCTTCCCAGGCATCCATCCGCGAACGGTGCTCTGGAGTCATTCCATATGGGATGTACTGGAGCTGTCCAAGAGGTCTCAATTGTCCCGCAGAAGGAATCCATGAAGGGGTCATCCCACAACTCCCAACGTGGGAAAACCTCAATGGCCTCGAGATTCCGCTCCCTTCATGAAGCGGCCGTCATGCTCAGAAACTCCAACCTGAGCCAACGTCTGATCCTCGCCCTGACTTCAGATGCATGAGATATTGGTTCAGATCTGCAGGGGGTACCTGCCGTGCCCTCGCCCTGAAACACAAGTCTAGCTTGTCTTCTCAGATTTCCGTCCTCACACTCCTGGCCCCGAAGCCCTCAAGTTTGGCAATTCCGGACCCACAATGCAGCACTCTGCCTGCCCTCTAGAAAAAAAAATGATTGCCTCATGAGCTGCCCAGGCACCTTAAATGAGGGTAAACCTACACAGCACTCGACTTTACCCAAATTATATACTCTAACCTGGGCACTAATGCACTGTCGAACACAACCTGAGCCCGGACCTCCTGACCAACACCCAGAAAGCTGACTGCACACTCAGCACATAAAACCCGCCATGGCCTTAGGTCATCATCTCTTCCCTACCTCAGTTTTCAGGCTTCAGAACCGAGACCAAATCTCCAATCACTTCCCAGGGGTGAGTGTGATGCAGAAATCAGAACTCCTCCTTACCCATGGCAAGAACCCTGTGGTTGGCACGTTGTCCAACGTTCAGTGTAGGAGAAACCAGTATTCACCCTGAGGCCCCGCCCATTCTTGATTGCAACGAGGGCAACACACGCATTGTGACCCTCAGCATGAGTCCTGTCCTCTAGTAAGTCCTCTCAGTTGCTGGACCATTAGATGTCATAATGGGCTGACATCTCCCTAGGCCCCTATTTTTAACCAAATTTCTGATGGTCCAGTCGCCCCTACCCAGGGCTCTACTCTGGAATCGCTCATTTGGTGGGACACCTGAGGATAAAAAAGAAAAAAACAAGAATAAAAGAAAAAAAAGAGGACTTCTTCCAGCCCACAGAATGACCCCAAACTCTTTGGACGAAGCCAGACCACCAGAGAGTAAGACTCGTCCATTTCCCATGAAGTCACCCAGAAATTCCACGACCATGAGTACACGATATCCAGAGACAAAAACTTGAGCAGGAGCCTCACACTCGCCATTCTTTCAAATCCCGAAGAGTTCTCCTCATGGTCTTTAGATCTGTCCTGCCATACCTATGACTCGAAACATAAGCCGAGTTTGTGTTTTCAGACAACTGTCCAAACAGCCCTGGCCTACACACCCTACAGGCTCAGGCCCCTGGAGCCAAACCTGAGGACTGTACTTGCCCTCTCCAAGGGAATTGTGTGTGCCCATTCCAATGGCCACAACCCTTCTAATAGGATAAACCTCCAAAGTCCCTGATCCATCTCAATAGTGGTGGCTTCCCAGGAACAACAGGGGCAATCTGAGCCCAACTGAGCACCTACCTGCACTCAGACCCAAAGACAGATGTCCCCAGAGGTAAAAAGGAAAGAACAGGCCCCTAGGCACTAATCAGATCCATTGCTTTGGTTTCCAGGCATCTCTCCTCAGAGGCCTGGATTTCAAAAGCAGCATATAGCTGTTTCTTGACTCACCCATCAGAAAACATCTCATCTACACATGGGAAACTTGCACGTTGGAGCTGTGTCAAAGCCTCTGTTTAGGAGAACCTTTTAGGGCCCCAGTGCCACCGCTTCATTCAAAGGTCTCCATAGACTCAAAAGCACGTTAGGACCCATCCCCAGGGGTGTCCATTTCAACTCAGCGTCCTCGGTTGCTCCCCACAGATCCAGGAGATCTAACCTGTCTTGTTGCTAGGAGACAATTGGAATGCGAGGTGGGCTACCCAGCCATCCATCCTTAGAACCCTGCTCAGAATCATTGGCCTGGAGCCAAACAACAGGTCTCAATTGTCCTGCAGAAGACTCTCTGCGTTTGGAGCTTCTCACAACTCCCATCGTGGGAAAACACCCATGGCCTCGTGATGCCCCCGCCCATTCATGAAGGGGCCATCAGGGTCAGAAACTCCAACCTGAGCGATCGTCTGATCCTCGCCCTGACTTCAGATGCACGAGATCTCGATTCAGGTCCGTAGATTGTGCGTGCCATGGCCTCACCCAGAAACCTAAGCCTAGCTTGTGTTCTCAGACTTTTGTCGTCAGACTACTGGCCCACAAGCCCTCCAGTTTGGCAATCCAGAACTACAATGCAGCACTCTGCCGGCCCTTCAGAAGAAAAACATTGTCCTCTGGTGCTACCCAGTAATCCCAAATGAGGATCAACCTGCACCGACCTTGGCTGTACCCCAAATACATAGGCTGACCAGGGCACTAATGCCCTTTCTGACACAGCCTGAGCCTGGACCCCCTGGCCCCTCCCAGACAGCTGGCCGCACACTGAGCACATCGAGCCGCCATGGCCTTAGGTCGTCATCTCTTCCCAACATCAGTTTTCAGGTTTCAGAACCTAGACCTTATCTCCAATCACTGGCCAGGGTTGAAGGTGATGCAGAAATCAGAACTCCTTCCCCATGGCAAGAAACCTTGTGGTTGGCATGTTGTCCAACGTTCAGTGTAGTTGAAACCAGTGTGGCCCATGAGGCCCCGCCCATGCTCGCGGGCCACATTGGTCACAAACACACATTGTGACGCTCAGGCTGAGCCCAGTCCTCAAGTAAGGCCACTCAGTGGCTGGATGAAGAGATATCATATTGGGCTTGCCATGCCCCTAGGCCCCAATTTTTAACCATAGTTCGGGTTGTCCCTTCAGTCTTCCCCACGGCTTGGCTTTGGAATTCCTCTTTTGGTGGGACACCTGAGGTAACAAACCTGAAATGAGTCCTCCCATCCCACAGATTGACGAAAAGCAATTGGTAATCGGGCCAAATCCTCAGTGAGGAAGATTCTTCCATGGCCCATGGCGTCCCCGACATTCCACGGCCATCGCTGATACAAAATCCAGAGACAAAAGCCTGAGCAAGAGCCTCAGACTCGCACTTTCTTCATATCCTGAAGAGTTCTTCTCATGGTTTGTAGATCGGGCCTGCCATACCTACGTCCCCAAACCTAAGCTGAGTTTGTGTTTTCAGACTTCTGTCCTCAAAGTCTTGGGCCACACACCCTCCAGGCTGGGCCCCTGGAGCCACACATTAGGACTGTGCCTACCAATCCATGGGAATTCTGCCCATTCCATGGTCCAAAATCGTACAAATTAGGAGAAATCTCCAAAGTCCATGAGGCCATCCCAATAGTGTAGGTCGCCCGTAACAAACATGGGCTGTCTGACACCAGCTGATAATCGACCTCCACTCATACCATAGATGGATGTCCCCAGAGAAGAAGATTGAACCAGACAGGACCTTGGCCATAATAGGATCCATTGCTTTGGGTTACGGGCATGTGTCCTCAAAAGACTGATTCCAATACGAGCATAAGGGTTTTCCGGAGGCACCCATCAGAACTCATCTCGTCTCCACAAGGAAACCTGTGCATGGGAGCCATGTCCAAAGCTTAGGAGAGTACTTCAGGTTCCCGGTGCCACCGCCCCATTCCAAGGCCCTCATGGACACAAAAACACATTAGGACCCATCCTCAGGAAAGTCCATTTCAACTCAGCCACCCCGGTTGCTCCCGCAGAGCCATCAGATCTAAATTGTCTTGTTGCTAGGAGACAATTGGAATGCGAGGCGGGCTTCCCAGGCATCCATCCGCGAACGGTGCTCTGGAGTCATTCCATATGGGATGTCCTGGAGCTGTCCAACAGGTCTCAATTGTCCCGCAGAAGGAATACATGAAGGGGGCATCCCACAACTCCCAACGTGGGAAAACCTCAATGGCCTCGAGATTCCGCTCCCTTCATGAAGCGGCCGTCATGCTCAGAAACTCCAACTTGAGCCAACGTCTGATCCTCGCCCTGACTTCAGATGCATGAGATATTGGTTCAGATATGCAGGGGGTACCTGCCGTGCCCTCGCCCTGAAACCCAAGTCTAGCTTGTCTTCTCAGACTTCCGTCCTAACACTCCTGGCCCCGAAGCCCTCAAGTTTGGCAATTCCGGACCCACAATGCAGCACTCTGCCTGCCCTCTAGAAAAAAAATTATTGCCTCATGAGCTGCCCAGGCACCTTAAATGAGGGTAAACCTACACAGCACTCGACTTTACCCAAATTATATAGTCTAACCTGGGTACTAATGCACTGTCGAACACAACCTGAGCCCGGACCTCCTGACCAACACCCAGAAAGCTGACCGCACACTGAGCACATAAAACCCGCCATGGCCTTAGGTCATCATCTCTTCCCTACCTCAGTTTTCAGGCTTCTAACCGAGACCTTATCTCCAATCACTTCCCAGGGGTGAGTGTGATGCAGAAATCAGAACTCCTCCTTACCCATGGCAAGAACCCTGTGGTAGGCACGTGGTCCAACATTCAGTGTAGGAGAAACCAGCATTCACCCTGAGGCCCCGCCCATTCTTGAGTGCGACGAGGGCATACACACGCATTGTGACCCTCAGCATGAGTCCTGTCCTCTAGTAAGTCCTCTCAGTTGCTGGACCATTAGATGTCATAATGGGCTTGTCATGTCCCGAGGCCCCAGTTTTTAACCAGATTTCTGATTGTCCAGTCGCCCCTCCCCAGGGCTCTACTCTGGAATCCCTCATTTGGTGGGACACCTGAGGTTAAAAAAGAAAAAAAACAACAAGAACAACCAAAAAAAAACGGACTTCTTCCAGCCCACAGAATGACCCCAAACTCTTTGGACGCGGCCAAACCACCAGAGAGTAAGACTCGTCCATTTCCCATGAAGTCACCCAGAAATTCCACGACCATGAGTGACACGATATCCAGAGACAAAAACTTGAGCAGGAGCCTCACACTCGCCCTTCCTTCAAATCCCAAAGAGTTCTCCTCATGGTCTGTAGATCAGTCCTGCCATACCTATGACCCGAAACATAAGCCGAGTTTGTGTTTTCAGACAACTGTCCAAACAGCCCTGGCCTACACAACCTACAGGCTCAGGCCCCTGGAGCCAAACCTGAGGACTGTACTTGCCCTCTCCAAGGGAATTGTGTGTGCCCATTCCAATGGCCACAACCCTTCTAATAGGATAAACCTCCAAAGTCCCTGATCCATCTCAATAGTGGTGGCTTCCCAGGAACAACAGGGGCAATCTGAGCCCAACTGAGCACCTACCTGCACTCAGACCCATAGACAGATGTCCCCAGAGGTAAAAAGGAAAGAACAGGCCCCTAGGCACTAATCCGATCCATTGCTTTGATTTCCAGGCATCTCTCCTCAGAGGCCTGGATTTCAAAAGCAGCATATAGCTGTTTCTTGACTCACCCATCAGAAAACATCTCATCTACACATGGGAAACTTGCACGTTGGAGCTGTGTCAAAGCCTCTGTTTAGGAGAACCCTTTAGGGCCCCAGTGCCACCGCTTCATTCCAAGGTCTCCATAGACACAAAAGCACGTTAGGACCCATCCCCAGGGGTGTCCATTTCAACTCAGCATCCTCGGTTGCTCCCCACAGATCCAGGAGATCTAACCTGTCTTGTTGCTAGGAGACAATTGGAATGCGAGGTGGGCTACCCAGCCATCCGTACTTAGAACCCAGCTCAGAATCATTGGCCTGGAGCCCAACAACAGGTCTCAATTGTCCTGCAGAAGACTCTCTGCAGTATGGAGCTTCTCACAACTCCCATCGTGGGAAAACACCCATGGCCTCGTTATGCCCCCCCTCCATTCATGAAGGAGCCATCAGGGACAGAAACTCCAAACTGAGCGATCGTCTGATCCTCGCGCTGACTTCAGATGCACGAGACCTCGATTCAGGTCTGTAGATTGTGCGTGCCATGGCCTCACCCAGGTACCTAAGATTAGCTTGTGTTCTCAGACTTTTGTCGTCAGACTACTGGCCCACAAGCCCTCCAGTTTGGCAATCCAGAACTACAATGCAGCACTCTGCCGGCCCTCCAGAAGAAAAACATTGTCTTCTGGGGCTACCCAGTAACCCCAAATGAGGATCAACCTGCACTGACCTTGGCTGTACCCCAAATACATAGGCTGACCAAAGCACTAATGCCCTTTCTGACACAGCCTGAGCCTGGACCCCCTGGCCCCTCCCAGACAGCTGGCCGCACACTGAGCACATCGAGCCGCCATGGCCTTAGGTCGTCATCTCTTCCCAACATCAGTTTTCAGGTTTCAGAACCTAGACCTTATCTCCAATCACTGCCCAGGGTTGAAGGTGATGCAGAAATCAGAACTCCTTCCCCATGGCAAGAAACCTTGTGGTTGGCATGTTGTCCAACGTTCAGTGTAGTTGAAACCAGTGTGGCCCATGAGGCCCCGCCCATGCTCGCGGGCCACATGGGTCACAAACACACATTGTGATGCTCAGGCTGAGCCCAGTTTCAAGTAAGGCCACTCAGTGGCTGGATGAAGAGATATCATATAGGGCTTGCCATGCCCCTAGGCCCCAATTTTTAACCATAGTTCGGGTTGTCCCTTCAGTCTTCCCCACGGCTTGGCTTTGGAATTCCTCTTTTGGTGGGACACCTGAGGTAACAAACCTGAAATGAGTCCTCCCATCCCACACATTGACGAAAAGCAATTGGAAATCGGGCCAAATCCTCAGAGAGGAAGATTCTTCAATGGCCCATGAGGCGTACCCGACATTCCACGGCCATCGCTGATAAAAAATCCAGAGACAAAAGCCTGAGCAAGTGCCTCAGACTCGCACTTTCTTCATATCCTGAAGAGTTCTTCTCATGGTTTGTAGATCGGGCCTACCATACCTACGTCCCCAAACCTAAGCTGAGTTTGTGTCTTCAGACTTCTGTCCTCAAATTCTTGGGCCACACACCCTCCAGGCTGGGCCCCTAGAGCCACACATTAGGACTGTGCCTACCAATCCATGGGAATTCTGCCCATTCCATGGTCCAAAATCGTACAAATTAGGAGAAACCTCCAAAGTCCCATAGGCCATCCCAATAGTGTAGGTCGCCCGGAACAAAGAAGGGCTGTCTGACTTCAGAAGATAATCGACCTCCACTCATACCATAGATGGATGTCCCCAGAGAAGAAGATTGAACCAGACAGGACCCTAGGCCATAATAGGATCCATTGCTTTGGGTCACAGGCATGTGTCCTCAAAATTCTGATTCCAATACGAGCATAGGTGTTTTCCTGAGGCACCCATCAGAACTCATCTCGTCTCCACAAGGAAACCTGTGCATGGGAGCCATGTCCAAAGCTTAGGAGAGTACTTCAGGGTCCCGGTGCCACCGCCCCATTCCAAGGCCCTCATGGACACAAAAACACATTAGGACCCATCCTCAGGAAAGTCCATTTCAACTCAGCCACCCCGGTTGCTCCCGCAGAGCCATGATATCTAAACTGTCTTGTTGCTAGCAGACAATTGGAATGGAGGCGGGCTTCCCAGGCATCCATCCGCGAACGGTGCTCTGGAGTCATTCCATATGGGATGTCCTGGAGCTGTCCAACAGGTCTCAATTGTCCCGCAGAAGGAATCCTTGAAGGGGGCATCCCACAACTCCCAACGTGGGAAAACCTCAATGGCCTCGAGATTCCTCTCCCTTCATGAAGCGGCCGTCATGCTCAGAAACTCCAACCTGAGCCAACGTCTGATCCTCGCCCTGACTTCAGATGCATGAGATATTGGTTCAGATCTGCAGGGGGTACCTGCCGTGCCCTCGCCCTGAAACCCAAGTCTAGCTTGTCTTCTCAGACTTCTGTCCTCACACTCCTGGCCCCGAAGCCCTCAAGTTTGGCAATTCCGGACCCACAATGCAGCACTCTGCCTGCACTCTAGAAAAAAAATTATTGCCTCATGAGCTGCCCAGGCACCTTAAATGAGGGTAAACCTACACAGCACTCGACTTTACCCAAATTATATAGTCTATCCTGGGCACTAATGCACTATCGAACACAGCCTGAGCCCGGACCTCCTGACCAACACCCTGAAAGCTGACCGCACTGAGCACATAAAACCCGCCATGGCCTTAGGTCATTATCTCTTCCCTACCTCAGTTTTCAGGCTTCAGAACCGAGACCTTATCCCAATCACTGCCCAGGGGTGAGTGTAATGCAGAAATCAGAACTCCTCCTTACCCATGGCAAGAACCCTTGTGGTTGGCACGTTATCCAACGTTCAGTGTAGGAGAAACCAGCATTCACCCTGAGGCCCCGCCCATTCTTGAGTGCGACGAGGGCATACACACGCATTGTGACCCTCAGCATGACTCCTGTCCTCTAGTAAGTCCTCTCAGTGGCTGGACCATTAGATGTCATAATGGGCTTGACATGTCCCTAGGCCCCAATTGTTAACCAGATTTCTGATAGTCCAGTCGCCCCAACCCAGGGCTCTACTCTGGAATCCCTCATTTGGTGGGACACCTGAGGTTAAAAAAGAAAAAAACAAGAATAAAAATAAAAACGGACTTCTTCCAGCCCACAGAATGACCCCAAACTCTTTGGACGGGGCCAAACCACCAGAAAGTAAGACTCGTCCATTTCCCATGAAGTCACTCAGAAATTCCACGACCATGAGTGACACGATATCCAGAGACAAAAACTTGAGCTTGAGCCTCACACTCGCCCTTCTTTCAAATCCCGAAGTGTTCTCCTCATGGTCTGTAGATTAGTCATGCCATACCTATGACCCGAAACATAAGCCGAGTTTGTGTTTTCAGACAACTGTCCAAACAGCCCTGACCTACACAACCTACAGGCTCAGGCCCCTGGAGCCAAACCTGAGGACTGTACTTGCCCTCTCCATGGGAATTGTGTGTGCCCATTCCAATGGCCACAACCCTTCTAATAGGATAAACCTCCAAAGTCCCTGATCCATCTCAATAGTGGTGGCTTCCCAGGAACAACAGGGGCAATCTGAGCCCAACTGAGCACCTACCTGCACTCAGACCCATAGACAGATGTCCCCAGAGGTAAAAAGGGAAGAACAGGCCCCTAGGCACTAAACAGATCCATTGCTTTGGTTTCCAGGCATCTCTCCTCAGAGGCCTGGATTTCAAAAGCAGCATATAGCTGTTTCTTGACTCACCCATCAGAAAACATCTCATCTACACATGGGAAACTTGCACGTTGGAGCTGTGTCAAAGCCTCTGTTTAGGAGAACCCTTTAGGGCCCCAGTGCCACCGCTTCATTCCAAGGTCTCCATAGACACAAAAGCACGTTAGGCCCCATCCCCCGGGGTGTCCATTTCAACTCAGCGTCCTCGGTTGCTCCCCACAGATCCAGGAGATCTAACCTGTCTTGTTGTTAGGAGATAATTGGAATGCGATGTGGACTACCCAGCAATTCCGTCCTTAGAACCCTGCTCAGAATCATGGGCCTGGAGCCAAACAACTGGTCTCAATTGTCCTGCGGAAGACTCTCTGCAGTTTGGAGCTTCTCGCAACTCCCATCGTGGGAAAACACCCATGGCCTCGTGATGACCCCCCATTCATGACGGGGCCATCAGGGTCAGAAACTCCAACCTGAGCGATCGTCTGATCCTCGCCCTGACTTCAGATGCACGAGATCTCGATTCAGGTCTGTAGATTGTGCGTGCCACGGCCTCACCCAGAAACCTAAGCCTAGCTTGTGTTCTCAGACTTTTGTCGTCAGACTACTGGCCCACAAGCCCTCCAGTTTGGCAATCCAGAACTACAATGCAGCACTCTGCCGGCCCTCCAGAAGAAAAACCTTGTCCTCTGGTGCTACCCAGTAATCCCAAATGAGGATCAACCTGCACCGACCTTGGCTGTACCCCAAATACATAGGCTGACCAGGGTACTAAAGCCCTTTCTGACACAGCCTGAGCCTGGACCCCCTGGCCCCTCCCAGACAGCTGGCCGCACACTGAGCAAATCGAGCCGCCATGGCCTTAGGTCGTCATCTCTTCCCAACATCAGTTTTCAGGTTTCAGAACCTAGACCTTATATCCAATCACTGCCCAGGGTTGAAGGTGATGCAGAAATCTGAACTCCTTCCCCATGGCAAGAAACCTTGTGGTTGGCATGTTGTCCAACGTTCAGTGTAGTTGAAACCAGTGTGGCCCATGAGGCCCCGCCCATGCTCGCGGTCCACATTGGTCACAAACACACAATGTGACGCTCAGGCTGAGCCCAGTCCTCAAGTAAGGCCACTCAGTGGCTGGATGAAGAGATATCATATTGGGATTGCCATGCCCCTAGGCCCCAATTTTTAACAATTGTTCGGGTTGTCCCTTCAGTCTTCCCCACGGCTTGGCTTTGGAATTCCTCTTTTGGTGGTACACCTGAGGTAACAAAACTGAAATGAGTCCTACCATCCCACAGATTGACGAAAAGCAATTGGGAATCGGGCCAAATCCTCAGAGAGGAAGATTCGTCTATGGTCCATGAGGCGTCCCCGACATTCCACGGCCATCGCTGATACAAAATCCAGAGACATAAGCCTGAGCAAGAGCCTCAGACTCACACATTCTTCATATCCTGAAGAGTTCTTCTCATGGTTTGTAGATCGGGCCTGCCATACCTACGTCCCCAAACCTAAGCTGAGTTTGTGTTTTCAGACTTCTGTCCTCAAAGTCTTGGGCCACACACCCTCCAGGCTAGGCCCCTGGAGCCACACATTAGGACTGTGCCTACCAATCCTTGGGAATTCTGCCCATTCCATGGTCCTAAATCGTACAAATTAGGAGAAACCTCCAAAGTCCCTGAGGCCATCCCAATAGTGTAGGTCGCCCGAAACAAACAAGGGCTGTCTGACACCAGCTGATAATCGACCTCTACTCATACCATAGATGGATGTCTCCAGAGAAGAAGATTGAACCAGACAGGACCCTAGGCCATAATAGGATCCATTGCTTTGTGTTACAGGCATGTGTCCTCAAAAGCCTGATTCCAATACGAGCATAGGGGTTTTCCTGAGGCACCCATTAGAACTCATCTCATCTCCACAAGGAAACCTGTGCATGGGAGCCATGTCCAAAGCTTAGGAGAGTACTTCAGGGTCCCGGTGCCACCGCCCCATTCCAAGGCTCTCATGGACACAAAAACACATTAGGACCCATCCTCAGGAAAGTCCATTTCAACTCAGCCACCCCGGTTGCTCCGGCAGAGCCATCAGATCTAAACTGTCTTGTTGCTAGGAGACAATTGGAATGCGAGGCGGGCTTCCCAGGCATCCATCCGCGAACGGTGCTCTGGAGTCATTCCATATGGGATGTCCTGGAGCTGTCCAACAGGTCTCAATTGTCCCGCAGAAGGAATCCTTGAAGGGGGCATCCCACAACTCCCAACGTGGGAAAACCTCAATGGCCTTGAGATTCCGCTCCCTTCATGAAGCGGCCGTCATGCTCAGAAACTCCAATCTGAGCCAACGTCTGATCCTCGCCCTGACTTCAGATGCATGAGATATTTGTTAAGATCTACAGGGGGTACCTGCCGTGCCCTCGCCCTGAAACCCAAGTCTAGCTTGTCTTCTCAGACTTCCGTCCTCACACTCCTGGCCTCGAAGCCCTCAAGTTTGGCAATTCCGGACCCACAATGCAGCACTCTGCCGGCCCTCTAGAGAAAAAAATGATTGCCTCATGAGCTGCCCAGGCACCTTAAATGAAGGTAAACCTACACAGCACTCGACTTTACCCAAATTATATAGTCTAACCTGGGCACTAATGCACTGTCGAACACAACCTGAGCCCAGACCTCCTGACCAACACCCAGAAAGCTGACCACACACTGAGCACATAAAAACCGCCATGGCCTTATGTCATCATCTCTTCCCTACCTCAGTTTTCAGGCTTCAGAACCGAGACCTTATCTCCAATCACTGCCCAGGGGTGAGTGTGATGCAGAAATCATAACTCCTCCTTACCCATGGCAAGAACCCTTGTGGTTGGCACGTTGTCCAACGTTCAGTGTAGGAGAAACCAGCATTCACCCCGAGGCCCCGCCCATCCTTGAGTGCGAGGAGGGCATACACACGCATTGTGACCCTCAGCATGAGTACTGTCCTCTAGTAAGTCCTCTCAGTGGCTGGACCATAAGATGTCATAATGGGCTTGACATGTCCCTAGGCCCCAATTTTTAACCAGATTTCTGATTGTCCAGTCACCCCTCCCCAGGGCTCTACTAGGGAATCCCTCATTTGGTGGGACACCTGAGGTTAAAAAAGAAAACAACAACAACAACAAAAAAAAAACGGACTTCTTCCAGCCCACAGAATGACCCAAAACTCTTTGGACGGGGCCAAACCACCAGAGAGTAAGACTCGTCCATTTTCCATGAAGTCACCCAGAAATTCCACGACCATGAGTGACACGATATCCAGAGACAAAAACTTGAGCAGGAGCCTCACACTAGCCCTTCTTTCAAATCCCGAAGAGTTCTCCTCATGGTTTGTAGATCAGTCCTGCCATACCTATGACCCGAAACATAAGCCGAGTTTGTGTTTTCAGACAACTGTCCAAACAGCCCTGGCCTACACAACCTACAGGCTCAGGCCCCTGGAGCCAAACCTGAGGACAGTACTGGATCTCTCCAAGGGAATTGTGTGTGCCCATTCCAATGGCCACAACCCTTCTAATAGGATAAACCTCCAAAGACCCTGATCCATCTCAATAGTGGTGGCTTCCCAGGAAATACAGGGGCAATCTGAGCCCAGCTGAGCACCTACCTGCACTCAGACCCATAGACATATGTCCCCAGAGGTAAAAAGGAAAGAACAGGCCCCTAGGCACTAATCAGATCCATTGATTTGGTTTCCAGCCATCTCTCCTCAGAGGCCTGGATTTCAAAAGCAGCATATAGCTGTTTCTTGACTCACCCATCAGAAAACATCTCATCTACACATGGGAAACTTGCACGTTGGAGCTGTGTCAAAGCCTCTGTTTAGGAGAACCCTTTAGGGCCCCAGTGCCACCGCTTCATTCCAAGGACTCCATAGACACAAAAGCACGTTAGGACCCATCCCCAGGGGTGTCCATTTCAACTCAGCGTCCTCGGTTGCTCCCCACAGATCCAGGAGATCTAACCTGTCTTGTTGCTAGGAGACAATTGGAATGCGAGGTGGGCTACCCAGCCATCCATCCTTAGAACCCTGCTCCGAATCATTGGCCGGGAGCCAAACAACTGGTCTCAATTGTCCTGCAGAAGACTCTCTGCAGTTTGGAGCTTCTCACAACTCCCATCGTGGGAAAACACCCATGGCCTCGTGATGCCTCCCCCATTCATGAAGGGGCCATCAGGGTCAGAAACTCCAACCAGAGCGATCTCTGATCCTCGCCCTGACTTCAGATGCACGAGATCTCGATTCAGGTCTGTAGATTGTGCGTGCCATGGCCTCACCCAGAAACCTAAGCCTAGCTTGTGTTCTCAGACTTTTGTTGTCAGACTACTGGCCCACAAGCCCTCCAGTTTGGCAATCCAGAACTACAATGCAGCACTCTGCAGGCCCTCCAGAAGAAAAACATTGTCCTCTGGGGCTACCCAGTAACCCCAAATGAAAATCAACCTGCACCGACCTTGGTGTACCCCAAATACATAGGCTGCCCAGGGCATTAATGCCCTTTCTGACACAGCCTGAGCCTGGACCCCTGGACTCTCCCAGACAGCTGGCCGCACACTGAGCACATCGAGCCGCCATGGCCTTAGGTCTTCATCTCTTCCCAACCTCGGTTTAAGGTTTCAGAACCTAGGCCATATCTCCAATCACTGCCCAGGGTTGAAGGTGATGCAGAAATCAGAACTCCTTCCCCATGGCAAGAAACCTTGTGGTTGGCATGTTGTCCAACGTTCAGTGTAGTTGAAACCAGTGTGTCCCATGAGGCCCCGCCCATGTTCATGGGCCACAATGGTCACAAACACACATGGTGACGCTCAGGCTGAGACCAGTCCTCAAGTAAGGCCACTCAGTGACTGGATGAAGAGATAGCATATTGGGCTTGCCATGCCCCTAGGCCCCAATTTTTAACTATAGTTCGTGTTGTCCCTTCAGTCTTCCCCACGGCTTGGCTTTGGAATTCCTCTTTTGGTGGGACACCTGAGGTAACAAAACTGAAATGAGTCCTACCATCCCACAGATTGACGAAAAGCAATTGGGAATCGGGCCAAATCCTCAGAGAGGAAGATTCGTCCATTGCCCATGAGGCCTTCCTGACATTCCACGGCCATCGCTGATACAAAATCCAGAGACAAAAGCCTGAGCAAGCGCCTCAGACTCGCACTTTCTTCATATCCTGAAGAGTTCTTCTCATGGTTTGTAGATCGGGCCTGCCATACCTACGTCCCCAAACCTAAGCTGAGTTTGTGTTTTCAGACTTCTGTCTTCAAAGTTTTCGGCCCCACACCCTCCAGGCTCGGCCCCTGGAGCCACACATTAGGACTGTGCCTACCAATCCATGGGAATTCTGCCCATTCCATGGTCCAAAATCGTACAAATTAGGAGAAACCTCCAAAGTCCCTGAGGCCACCCCAATAGTGTAGGTCGCCCGGAACAAAAAAGGGCTGTCTGACACCAGCTGATAATCGACCTCCACTCATACCATAGATGGATGTCCCCAGAGAAGAAGATTGAACCAGACAGGACCCTAGGCCATAATAGGATCCATTGCTTTGGGTTACAGGCATGTGTCCTCAAAAGCCTGATTCCAATACGAGCATAGGTGTTTTCCTGAGGCACCCATCAGAACTCATCTCGTCTCCACAAGGAAATCTGTGCATGGGAGCCATGTCCAAAGCTTAGGAGAGTACTTCAGGATCCCGGTGCCACCGCCCCATTCCAAGGCCCTAATGGACACAAAAACACATTAGGACCCATCCTCACGAAAGTCCATTTCAATCAGCCACCCTGGTTGCTCCCGCAGAGCCATCAGATCTAAACTTTCTTGTTGCTAGGAGACAATTGGAATGCGCGGCGGGCTTCCCAGGCATCCATCCGCGAACGGTGCTCTGGAGTCATTCCATATGGGATGTCCTGGAGCTGTCCAACAGGTCTCAATTGTCCCGCAGAAGGCATCCTTGAAGGGGGCATCCCACAACTCCCAACGTGGGAAAACCTCAATGGCCTCGAGATTCCACTCCCTTCATGAAGCGGCCGTCATGCTCAGAAACTCCAACCTGAGCCAACGTCTGATCCTCGCCCTGACTTCAGATGCATGAGATATTGGTTCAGATCTGCAGGGGGTACCTGCCGTGCCCTCGCCCTGAAACCCAAGTCTAGCTTGTCTTCTCAGACTTCCATCCTCACACTCCTGGCCTCGAAGCCCTCAAGTTTGGCAATTCCGGACCCACAATGCAGCACTCTGCCTGCCCTCTAGAAAAAAAATTATTGCCTCATGAGCTGACCAGGCACCTTAAATGAGGGTAAACCTACACAGCACTCGACTTTACCCAAATTATATAGTCTAACCTGGGCACTAATGCACTGTCAAACACAACCTGAGCCCGGACCTCCTGACCAACACCCAGAAAGCTGACCGCACACTGAGCACATAAAACCCGCCATGGCCTTAGGTCATCATCTCTTCCCTACCTCAGTTTTCAGGCTTCAGAACCGAGACCTTATCTCCAATCACTGCCCAGGGGTGAGTGTGATGCAGAAATCATAACTCCTCCTTACCCATGGCAAGAACCCTTGTGGTTGGCACGTTGTCCAACGTTCAGTGTAGGAGAAACCAGCATTCACCCTGAGGCCCCGCCCATCCTTGAGTGCGAGGAGGGCATACACATGCATTGTGACCCTCAGCATGAGTACTGTCCTCTAGTAAGTCCTCTCAGTGGCTGGACCATTAGATGTCATAATGGGCTTGACATGTCCCTAGGCCCCAATTTTTAACCAGATTTCTGATTGTCCAGTCGTCCCTCCCCAGGGCTCTACTCGGGAATCCCTCATTTGGTGGGACACCTGAGGTTAAAAAAGAAAAAATCAAAAATAAAAAAAAAACGGACTTCTTCCAGCCCACAGAATGACCCCAAACTCTTTGGACGGGGCCAAACCACCAGAGAGTAAGTCTCTTCCATTTCCTATGAAGTCACCCAGAAATTCTACGACCATGAGTGACACGATATCCAGAGACAAAAACTTGAGCAGGAGCCTCACACTCGCCCATCTTTCAAATCCCGAAGAGTTATCCTCATGGTCTGTAGATCAGTCCTGCCATACCCATGACCCGAAACATAAGCCGAGTTTGGGTTTTCAGACAACTGTCCAAACAGCCCTGGCCTACACAACCTACAGGCTCAGGCCCCTGGAGCCAAACCTGAGGACTGTACTTGCCCTCTCCAAGGGAATTGTGTGTGCCCATTCCAATGGCCACAACCCTTCTAATAGGATAAACCTCCAAAGGCCCCGATCCATCTCAATAGTGGTGGCTTCCCAGGAAAAACAGGGGCAATCTGAGCCCAACTGAGCACCTACCTGCACTCAGACCCATAGACAGATGTCCCCAGAGGTAAAAAGGAAAGAACAGGCCCCTAGGCACAAATCAGATCCATTGCTCTGTTTTCCAGGCATCTCTCCTCAGAGGCCTTGATTTCAAAAGCAGCATATAGCTGTTTCTTGACTCACCCATCAGAAAACATCTCATCTACACATGGGAAACTTGCACGTTGGAGCTGTGTCAAAGCCTCTGTTTAGGAGAACCCTTTAGGGCCCCAGTGCCACCGCTTCATTCCAAGGTCTCCATAGACACAAAAGCACGTTAGGACCCATCCCCAGGGGTGTCCATTTCAACTCAGCATCCTCGGTTGCTCCCCACAGATCCAGGAGATCTAACCTGTCTTGTTGCTAGGAGACAATTGGAATGCGAGGTGGGCTACCCAGCCATCCATCCTTAGAACCCTGCTAGGAATCATTGGCCTGGAGCCAAACAACTGGTCTCAATTGTCCTGCAGAAGACTCTCTGCAGTTTGGAGCTTCTCACAACTCTCATCGTGGGAAAACACCCATGGTCTCGTGATGGCCGCCCCATTCATGAAGGGGCCATCAGGGTCAGAAACTCCAACCTGAGCGATCGTCTGATCCTCGCCCTGACTTCAGATGCACGAGATCTCGATTCAGGTCTGTAGATTGTGCGTGCCATGGCCTCAACCAGAAACCTAAGCCTAGCTTGTGTTCTCAGACTTTTGTCGTCAGACTACTGGCCCACAAGCCCTCCAGTTTGGCAATCCAGAACTACAACACAGCACTCTGCCGGCCCTCCAGAAGAAAAACATTGTCCTCTGGGGCTACCCACTAACCCCAAATGAGGATCAAACTGCACCGACCTTGGCTGTACCCCAAATACACAGGCTGACCAGGGCTCTAATGCCCTTTCTGGTACAGCCTGAACCTGGACCCCCTGGCCCCTCCCAGACAGCAGGCCGCAAACTGAGCACATCGAGCCGCCATGGCCTTAGGTCGTCATCTCTTCCCAATATCAATTTTCAGGTTTCAGAACCTAGACCTTATATCCAATCACTGCCCAGGGTTGAAGGTGATGCAGAAATCAGAACTCCTTCCCCATGGCAAGAAACCTTGTGGTTGGCATGTTGTCCAACGTTCATTGTAGTTGAAACCAGTGTGGCCCATGAGGCCCCGCCCATGCTCGTGGGCCACATTGGTCACAAACACACATTGTGACGCTCAGGCTGAGCCCAGTCCTCAAGTAAGGCCACTAAGTGGCTGGATGAAGAGATAGCATATTGGGCTTGCCATGCCCCTAGGCCCCAATTTTTAACCATAGTTCGGGTTGTCACTTCAGTCTTCCCCACGGCTTGGCTTTGGAATTCCTCTTTTGGTGGGACACCTGAGGTAACAAAACTGAAATGAGTCCTCCCATCCCACAGATTGACGAAAAGCAATTGGGAATCGGGCAAAATCCTCAGAGAGGAAGATTTGTCCATGGCCCATGAGGCCTCCCCGACATTCCACGGCCATCGCTGATACAAAATCCAGAGACAAAAGCCTGAGCAAGCGCCTCAGATTCGCACTTTCTTCATATCCTGAAGAGTTCTTCTCATGGTTTGTCGATCGGGCCTGACATACCTACGTCCCCAAACCTAAGCTGAGTTTGTGTTTTCAGACTTCTGTCCCCAAAGTCTTGGGCCACACACCCTCCAGCCTGGGCCCCTGTAGCCACACATTCGGACTGTGCCTACCAATCCATGGGAATTCTGCCCATTCCATGGTCCAAAATCGTACAAATTAGGAGAAACCTCCAAAGTCCCTGAGGCCATCCCAATAGTGTAGGTCGCCCGAAACAAACAAGGGCTGTCTGACACCAGCTGATAATCGACCTCCACTCATACCATAGATGGATGTCCCCAGAGAAGAAGATTGAACCAGACAGGACCCTAGGCCATAATAGGATCCATTGCTTTGGGTTACAGGCATGTGTCCTCAAAAGCCTGATTCCAATACGAGCATATGTGTTTTCCTGAGGCACCCATCAGAACTCATCTCATCTCCACAAGGAAATCTGTGCATGGGAGCCATGTCCAAAGCTTAGGAGAGTACTTCAGGATCCCGGTGCCACCGCCCCATTCCAAGGCCCTAATGGACACAAAAACACATTAGGACCCATCCTCACGAAAGTCCATTTCAATCAGCCACCCTGGTTGCTCCCGCAGAGCCATCAGATCTAAACTGTCTTGTTGCTAGGAGACAATTGGAATGCGAGGCGGGCTTCCCAGGCATCAATCCGCGAACGGTGCTCTGGAGTCATTCCATATGGGTTGTCCTGGAGCTGTCCAACAGGTCTCAATTGTCCCGCAGAAGGAATCCTTGAAGGGGGCATCCCACAACTCCCAACATGGGAAAACCTCAATGGCCTCGAGATTCCACTCCCTTCATGAAGCGGCCGTCATGCTCAGAAACTCCAACCTGAGCCAACGTCTGATCCTCGCCCTGACTTCAGATGCATGAGATATTGGTTCAGATCTGCAGGGGGTACCTGCCGTGCCCTCGCCCTGAAACCCAAGTCTAGCTTGTCTTCTCAGACTTCCGTCCTCACACTCCTGGCCTCGAAGCCCTCAAGTTTGGCAATTCCGGACCCACAATGCAGCACTCTGCCTGCCCTCTAGAAAAAAAATTATTGCCTCATGAGCTGACCAGGCACCTTAAATGAGGGTAAACCTACACAGCACTCGACTTTACCCAAATTATATAGTCTAACCTGGGCACTAATGCACTGTCGAACACAACCTGAGCCCGGACCTCCTGACCAACACCCAGAAAGCTGACCGCACACTGAGCACATAAAACCCGCCATGGCCTTAGGTCATCATCTCTTCCCTACCTCAGTTTTCAGGCTTCAGAACCGAGACCTTATCTCCAATCACTGCCCAGGGGTGAGTGTGATGCAGAAATCATAACTCCTCCTTACCCATGGCAAGAAGCCTTGTGGTTGGCACGTTGTCCAACGTTCAGTGTAGGAGAAACCAGCATTCACCCTGAGGCCCCGCCCATCCTTGAGTGCGAGGAGGGCATACACATGCATTGTGACCCTCAGCATGAGTACTGTCCTCTAGTAAGTCCTCTCAGTGGCTGGACCATTAGATGTCATAATGGGCTTGACATGTCCCTAGGCCCCAATTTTTAACCAGATTTCTGATTGTCCAGTCGTCCCTCCCCAGGGCTCTACTCGGGAATCCCTCATTTGGTGGGACACCTGAGGTTAAAAAAGAAAAAATCAAAAATAGAAAAAAAACGGACTTCTTCCAGCCCACAGAATGACCCCAAACTCTTTGGACGGGGCCAAACCACCAGAGAGTAAGTCTCGTCCATTTCCTATGAAGTCACCCAGAAATTCTACGACCATGAGTGACACGATATCCAGAGACAAAAACTTGAGCAGGAGCCTCACACTCGCCCTTCCTTCAAATCCCAAAGAGTTCTCCTCATGGTCTGTAGATCAGTCCTGCCATACCTATGACCCGAAACATAAGCCGAGTTTGTGTTTTCAGACAACTGTCCAAATAGCCCTGGCCTACACAACCTACAGGCTCAGGCCCCTGGAGCCAAACCTGAGGACTGTACTGGCCCTCTCCAAGGGAATTGTGTGTGCCCATTCCAATGGTCACAACCCTTATAATAGGATAAACCTCCAAAGTCCCTGATCCATCTCAATAGTGGTGGCTTCCCAGGAAAAACAGGGGCAATCTGAGCCCAACTGAGCACCTACCTGCACTCAGACCCATAGACAGATGTCCCCAGAGGTAAAAAGGAAAGAACAGGCCCCTAGGCACTAATCAGATCCATTGCTCTGTTTTCCAGGCATCTCTCCTCAGAGGCCTTGATTTCAAAAGCAGCATATAGCTGTTTCTTGACTCACCCATCAGAAAACATCTCATCTACACATGGGAAACTTGCACGTTGGAGCTGTGTCAAAGCCTCTGTTTAGGAGAACCCTTTAGGGCCCCAGTGCCACCGCTTCTTTCCAAGGTCTCCATAGACACAAAAGCACGTTAGGACCCATCCCCAGGGGTGTCCATTTCAACTCAGCATCCTCGGTTGCTCCCCACAGATCCAGGAGATCTAACCTGTCTTGTTGCTAGGAGACAATTGGAATGCGAGGTGGGCTACCCAGCCATCCATCCTTAGAACCCTGCTAGGAATCATTGGCCTGGAGCCAAACAACTGGTCTCAATTGTCCTGCAGAAGACTCTCTGCAGTTTGGAGCTTCTCACAACTCTCATCGTGGGAAAACACCCATGGTCTCGTGATGGCCGCCCCATTCATGAAGGGGCCATCAGGGTCAGAAACTCCAACCTGAGCGATCGTCTGATCCTCGCCCTGACTTCAGATGCACGAGATCTCGATTCAGGTCTGTAGATTGTGCGTGCCATGGCCTCAACCAGAAACCTAAGCCTAGCTTGTGTTCTCAGACTTTTGTCGTCAGACTACTGGCCCACAAGCCCTCCAGTTTGGCAATCCAGAACTACAACACAGCACTCTGCCGGCCCTCCAGAAGAAAAACATTGTCCTCTGGGGCTACCCACTAACCCCAAATGAGGATCAAACTGCACCGACCTTGGCTGTACCCCAAATACACAGGCTGACCAGGGCTCTAATGCCCTTTCTGGTACAGCCTGAACCTGGACCCCCTGGCCCCTCCCAGACAGCAGGCCGCAAACTGAGCACATCGAGCCGCCATGGCCTTAGGTCGTCATCTCTTCCCAATATCAATTTTCAGGTTTCAGAACCTAGACCTTATATCCAATCACTGCCCAGGGTTGAAGGTGATGCAGAAATCAGAACTCCTTCCCCATGGCAAGAAACCTTGTGGTTGGCATGTTGTCCAACGTTCATTGTAGTTGAAACCAGTGTGGCCCATGAGGCCCCGCCCATGCTCGTGGGCCACATTGGTCACAAACACACATTGTGACGCTCAGGCTGAGCCCAGTCCTCAAGTAAGGCCACTAAGTGGCTGGATGAAGAGATAGCATATTGGGCTTGCCATGCCCCTAGGCCCCAATTTTTAACCATAGTTCGGGTTGTCACTTCAGTCTTCCCCACGGCTTGGCTTTGGAATTCCTCTTTTGGTGGGACACCTGAGGTAACAAAACTGAAATGAGTCCTCCCATCCCACAGATTGACGAAAAGCAATTGGGAATCGGGCAAAATCCTCAGAGAGGAAGATTTGTCCATGGCCCATGAGGCCTCCCCGACATTCCACGGCCATCGCTGATACAAAATCCAGAGACAAAAGCCTGAGCAAGCGCCTCAGATTCGCACTTTCTTCATATCCTGAAGAGTTCTTCTCATGGTTTGTCGATCGGGCCTGACATACCTACGTCCCCAAACCTAAGCTGAGTTTGTGTTTTCAGACTTCTGTCCCCAAAGTCTTGGGCCACACACCCTCCAGCCTGGGCCCCTGTAGCCACACATTCGGACTGTGCCTACCAATCCATGGGAATTCTGCCCATTCCATGGTCCAAAATCGTACAAATTAGGAGAAACCTCCAAAGTCCCTGAGGCCATCCCAATAGTGTAGGTCGCCCGAAACAAACAAGGGCTGTCTGACACCAGCTGATAATCGACCTCCACTCATACCATAGATGGATGTCCCCAGAGAAGAAGATTGAACCAGACAGGACCCTAGGCCATAATAGGATCCATTGCTTTGGGTTACAGGCATGTGTCCTCAAAAGCCTGATTCCAATACGAGCATATGTGTTTTCCTGAGGCACCCATCAGAACTCATCTCATCTCCACAAGGAAATCTGTGCATGGGAGCCATGTCCAAAGCTTAGGAGAGTACTTCAGGATCCCGGTGCCACCGCCCCATTCCAAGGCCCTAATGGACACAAAAACACATTAGGACCCATCCTCACGAAAGTCCATTTCAATCAGCCACCCTGGTTGCTCCCGCAGAGCCATCAGATCTAAACTGTCTTGTTGCTAGGAGACAATTGGAATGCGAGGCGGGCTTCCCAGGCATCAATCCGCGAACGGTGCTCTGGAGTCATTCCATATGGGTTGTCCTGGAGCTGTCCAACAGGTCTCAATTGTCCCGCAGAAGGAATCCTTGAAGGGGGCATCCCACAACTCCCAACATGGGAAAACCTCAATGGCCTCGAGATTCCACTCCCTTCATGAAGCGGCCGTCATGCTCAGAAACTCCAACCTGAGCCAACGTCTGATCCTCGCCCTGACTTCAGATGCATGAGATATTGGTTCAGATCTGCAGGGGGTACCTGCCGTGCCCTCGCCCTGAAACCCAAGTCTAGCTTGTCTTCTCAGACTTCCGTCCTCACACTCCTGGCCTCGAAGCCCTCAAGTTTGGCAATTCCGGACCCACAATGCAGCACTCTGCCTGCCCTCTAGAAAAAAAATTATTGCCTCATGAGCTGACCAGGCACCTTAAATGAGGGTAAACCTACACAGCACTCGACTTTACCCAAATTATATAGTCTAACCTGGGCACTAATGCACTGTCGAACACAACCTGAGCCCGGACCTCCTGACCAACACCCAGAAAGCTGACCGCACACTGAGCACATAAAACCCGCCATGGCCTTAGGTCATCATCTCTTCCCTACCTCAGTTTTCAGGCTTCAGAACCGAGACCTTATCTCCAATCACTGCCCAGGGGTGAGTGTGATGCAGAAATCATAACTCCTCCTTACCCATGGCAAGAAGCCTTGTGGTTGGCACGTTGTCCAACGTTCAGTGTAGGAGAAACCAGCATTCACCCTGAGGCCCCGCCCATCCTTGAGTGCGAGGAGGGCATACACATGCATTGTGACCCTCAGCATGAGTACTGTCCTCTAGTAAGTCCTCTCAGTGGCTGGACCATTAGATGTCATAATGGGCTTGACATGTCCCTAGGCCCCAATTTTTAACCAGATTTCTGATTGTCCAGTCGTCCCTCCCCAGGGCTCTACTCGGGAATCCCTCATTTGGTGGGACACCTGAGGTTAAAAAAGAAAAAATCAAAAATAGAAAAAAAACGGACTTCTTCCAGCCCACAGAATGACCCCAAACTCTTTGGACGGGGCCAAACCACCAGAGAGTAAGTCTCGTCCATTTCCTATGAAGTCACCCAGAAATTCTACGACCATGAGTGACACGATATCCAGAGACAAAAACTTGAGCAGGAGCCTCACACTCGCCCTTCCTTCAAATCCCAAAGAGTTCTCCTCATGGTCTGTAGATCAGTCCTGCCATACCTATGACCCGAAACATAAGCCGAGTTTGTGTTTTCAGACAACTGTCCAAATAGCCCTGGCCTACACAACCTACAGGCTCAGGCCCCTGGAGCCAAACCTGAGGACTGTACTGGCCCTCTCCAAGGGAATTGTGTGTGCCCATTCCAATGGTCACAACCCTTATAATAGGATAAACCTCCAAAGTCCCTGATCCATCTCAATAGTGGTGGCTTCCCAGGAAAAACAGGGGCAATCTGAGCCCAACTGAGCACCTACCTGCACTCAGACCCATAGACAGATGTCCCCAGAGGTAAAAAGGAAAGAACAGGCCCCTAGGCACTAATCAGATCCATTGCTCTGTTTTCCAGGCATCTCTCCTCAGAGGCCTTGATTTCAAAAGCAGCATATAGCTGTTTCTTGACTCACCCATCAGAAAACATCTCATCTACACATGGGAAACTTGCACGTTGGAGCTGTGTCAAAGCCTCTGTTTAGGAGAACCCTTTAGGGCCCCAGTGCCACCGCTTCTTTCCAAGGTCTCCATAGACACAAAAGCACGTTAGGACCCATCCCCAGGGGTGTCCATTTCAACTCAGCATCCTCGGTTGCTCCCCACAGATCCAGGAGATCTAACCTGTCTTGTTGCTAGGAGACAATTGGAATGCGAGGTGGGCTACCCAGCCATCCATCCGTAGAACCCTGCTCAGAATCATTGGCCTGGAGCCAAACAACTGGTCTCAATTGTCCTGCAGAAGACTCTCTGCAGTTTGGAGCTTCTCACAACTCTCATCGTGGGAAAACACCCATGGTCTCGTGATGGCCGCCCCATTCATGAAGGGTCCATCAGGGTCAGAAACTCCAACCTGAGCGATCGTCTGATCCTCGCCCTGACTTCAGATGCACGAGATCTCGATTCAGGTCTGTAGATTGTGCGTGCCATGGCCTCACCCAGAAACCTAAGCCTAGCTTGTGTTCTCAGACTTTTGTCGTCAGACTACTGGCCCACAAGCCCTCCAGTTTGGCAATCCAGAACTACAACACAGCAATCTGCCGGCCCTCCAGAAGAAAAACATTGTCCTCTGGGGCTACCCACTAAACCCAAATGAGGATCAAACTGCACCGACCTTGGCTGTACCCCAAATACACAGGCTGACCAGGGCTCTAATGCCCTTTCTGGTACAGCCTAAACCTGGACCCCCTGGGACCTCCCAGACAGCTGGCCGCAAACTGAGCACATCGAGCCGCCATGGCCTTAGGTCGTCATCTCTTCCCAACATCAATTTTCAGGTTTCAGAACCTAGACCTTATATCCAATCACTGCCCAGGGTTGAAGGTGATGCAGAAATCAGAACTCCTTCCCCATGGCAAGAAACCTTGTGGTTGGCATGTTGTCCAACATTCATTGTAGTTGAAACCAGTGTGGCCCATGAGGCCCCGCCCATGCTCGTGGGCCACATTGGTCACAAACACACATTCTTACGCTCAGGCTGAGCCCAGTCCTCAAGTAAGGCCACTAAGTGGCTGGATGAAGAGATAGCATATTGGGCTTGCCATGCCCCTAGGCCCCAATTTTTAACCATAGTTCGGGTTGTCACTTCAGTCCTCCCCACGGCTTGGCTTTGGAATTCCTCTTTTCGGGGACACCTGAGGTAACAAAACTGAAATGAGTCCTCCCAACCCACAGATTGACGAAAAGCAATTGGGAATCGGGCCAAATCCTCAGAGAGGAAGATTCGTCCATGGCCCATGAGGCCTCCCCGACATTCCACGGCCATCGCTGATACAAAATCCAGAGACAAAAGCCTGAGCAAGCGCCTCAGACTCGCACTTTCTTCATATCCTGAAGAGTTCTTCTCATGGTTTGTCGATCGGGCCTGACATACCTACGTCCCCAAACCTAAGCTGAGTTTGTGTTTTCAGACTTCTGTCCCCAAAGTCTTGGGCCACACACCCTCCAGCCTGGGCCCCTGTAGCCACACATTCGGACTGTGCCTACCAATCCATGGGAATTCTGCCCATTCCATGGTCCAAAATCGGACAAATTAGGAGAAACCTCCAATGTCCCTGAGGCCATCCCAATGGTGTAGGTCGCCCGAAAAAAACAAGGGCTGTCTGACACCAGCTGATAATCGACCTCCACTCATACCATAGATGGATGTCCCCAGAGAAGAAGATTGAACCAGACAGGACCCTAGGCCATAATAGGATCCATTGCTTTGGGTTACAGGCATGTGTCCTCAAAAGCCTGATTCCAATACGAGCATATGTGTTTTCCTGAGGCACCCATCAGAACTCATCTCATCTCCACAAGGAAATCTGTGCATGGGAGCCATGTCCAAAGCTTAGGAGAGTACTTCAGGATCCCTGTGCCACCGCCCCATTCCAAGGCCCTAATGGACACAAAAACACATTAGGACCCATCCTCACGAAAGTCCATTTCAATCAGCCACCCTGGTTGCTCCCGCAGAGCCATCAGATCTAAACTGTCTTGTTGCTAGGAGACAATTGGAATGCGCGGCGGACTTCCCAGGCATCCATCCGCGAACGGTGCTCTGGAGTCATTCCATATGGGTTGTCCTGGAGCTGTCCAACAGGTCTCAATTGTCCCGCAGAAGGCATCCTTGAAGGGGGCATCCCACAACTCCCAACGTGGGAAAACCTCAATGGCCTCGAGATTCCACTCCCTTCATGAAGCGGCCGTCATGCTCAGAAACTCCAACCTGAGCCAACGTCTGATCCTCGCCCTGACTTCAGATGCATGAGATATTGGTTCAGATCTGCAGGGGGTACCTGCCGTGCCCTCGCCCTGAAACCCAAGTCTAGCTTGTCTTCTCAGATTTCCGTCCTCACACTCCTGGCCTCGAAGCCCTCAAGTTTGGCAATTCCGGACCCACAATGCAGCACTCTGCCTGCCCTCTAGAAAAAAAATTATTGCCTCATGAGCTGACCAGGCACCTTAAATGAGGGTAAAGCTACACAGCACTCGACTTTACCCAAATTATATAGTCTAACCTGGGCACTAATGCACTGTCGAACACAACCTGAGCCCGGACCTCCTGACCAACACCCAGAAAGCTGACCGCACACTGAGCACATAAAACCCGCCATGGCCTTAGGTCATTATCTCTTCCCTACCTCAGTTTTCAGGCTTCAGAACCGACACTTATCTCCAATCACTGCCCAGGGGTGAGTGTGATGCAGAAATTATAACTCCTCCTTACCCATGGCAAGAACCCTTGTGGTTGGCACGTTGTCCAACGTTCAGTGTAGGAGAAACCAGCATTCACCCTGAGGCCCCGCCCATCTTGAGTGCGACGAGGGCATACACACGCATTGTGACCCTCAGCATGAGTACTGTCCTCTAGTAAGTCCTCTCAGTGGCTGGACCATTAGATGTCATAATGGGCTTGACATGTCCCTAGGCCCCAATTTTTAACCAGATTTCTGATTGTCCAGTCGCCCTTCCCCAGGGCTCTACTAGGGAATCCCTCATTTGGTGGGACACCTGAGGTTAAAAAAGAAAACAACAACAAAAACAAAAAAAAACGGACTTCTTCCAGCCCACAGAATGACCCCAAACTCTTTGGACGGGGCCAAACCACCAGAGAGTAAGACTCGTCCATTTTCCATGAAGTCACCCAGAAATTCCACGAGCATGAGTGACACGATATCCAGAGACAAAAACTTGAGCAGGAGCCTCACACTAGCCCTTCTTTCAAATCCCGAAGAGTTCTCCTCATGGTCTGTAGATCAGTCCTGCCATACCTATGACCCCAAACATAAGCCGAGTTTGTGTTTTCTGACAACTGTCCAAACAGCCCTGGCCTACACAACCTACAGGCTCAGGCCCCTGGAGCCAAACCTGAGGACTGTACTGGCCCTCTCCAAGGGAATTGTGTGTGCCCATTCCAATGGCCACAACCCTTCTAATAGGATAAACCTCCAAAGTCCCTGATCCATCTCAATAGTGGTGGCTTCCCAGGAAAAACAGGGGCAATCTGAGCCCAACTGAGCACCTACCTGCACTCAGACCCATAGACAGATGTCCCCAGAGGTAAAAAGGAAAGAACAGGCCCCTAGGCACTAATCAGATCCATTGCTTTAGTTTCCAGGCATCTCTCCTCAGAGGCCTGGATTTCAAAAGCAGCGTATAGCTGTTTCTTGACTCACCCATCAGAAAACATCTCATCTACACATGGGAATCTTGCACGTTGGAGCTGTGTCAAAGCCTCTGTTTAGGAGAACCCTTTAGGGCCCCAGTGCCACCGCTTAATTCCAAGGTCTCCATAGACACAAAAGCACGTTAGGACCAATCCCCAGGGGTGTCCATTTCAACTCAGCATCCTCGGTTGCTCCCCACAGATCCAGGAGATCTAACCTGTCTTGTTGCTAGGAGACAATTGGAATGCGAGGTGTGCTACCCAGCCATCCATCCTTAGAACCCTGCTCAGAATCATTGGCCTGGAGCCAAACAACAGGTCTCAATTGTCCTGCAGAAGACTCTCTGCAGTTTGGAGCTTCTCACAACTCCCATCGTGGGAAAACACCCATGGCCTCGTGATGCCCCCCCCCATTCATGAAGAGGCCATCAGGGTCAGAAACTCCAACCTGAGCGATCGTCTGATCCTCGCCCTGACTTCAGATGCACGAGATCTCGATTCAGGTCTGTAGATTGTGCGTGCCATGGCCTCAACCAGAAACCTAAGCCTAGCTTGTGTTCTCAGACTTTTGTCGTCAGACTACTGGCCCACAAGCCCTCCAGTTTGGCAATCCAGAACTACAACACAGCACTCTGCCGGCCCTCCAGAAGAAAAACATTGTCCTCTGGGGCTACCCAGTAACCCCAAATGAGGATCAACCTGCACCGACCTTGGTGTACCCCAAATACATAGGCTGACCAGGGCATTAATGCCCTTTCTGACACAGCCTGAGCCTGGAACCCTGGACTCTCCCAGACAGCTGGCCGCACACTGAGCACATCGAGCCGCCATGGCCTTAGGTCGTCATCTCTTCCCAACCTCGGTTTAAGGTTTTAGAACCTAGGCCATATCTCCAATCACTGCCCAGGGTTGAAGGTGATGCAGAAATCAGAACTCCTTCCCCATGGCAAGAAACCTTGTGGTTGGCATGTTGTCCAACGTTCAGTGTAGTTGAAACCAGTGTGTCCCAAGAGGCCCCGCCCATGCTCATGGGCCACATTGGACACAAACACACATTGTGACGCTCAGGCTGAGACCAGTCCTCAATTAAGGCCACTCAGTGACTGGATGAAGAGATAGCATATTGGGCCTGCCATGCCCCTAGGCCCCAATTTTTAACTATAGTTCGTGTTGTCCCTTCAGTCTTCCCCACGGCTTGGCTTTGGAATTCCTCTTTTGGTGGGACACCTGAGGTAACAAAACTGAAATGAGTCCTCCCATCCCACAGATTGACGAATAGTAATTGGGAATCGGGCCAAATCCTCAGAGAGGAAGATTCGTCCATGGCCCATGAGGCATCCCCAACATTCCACGGCCATCTCTGATAAAAAATCCAGAGACAAAAGCCTGAGCAAGCGCCTCAGACTCGCACTTTCTTCATATCCTGAAGAGTTCTTCTCATGGTTTGTCGATCGGGCCTTCCATACCTACGTCCCCAAACCTAAGCTGAGTTTGTGTTTTCAGACTTCTGTCCTCAAAGTCTTGGGCCACACACCATCCAGGCTGGGCCCCTGGAGGCACACATTAGGACTGTGCCTACCAATCCATGGGAATTCTGCCCATTCCATGGTCCAAAATCGGACAAATTAGGAGAAACCTCCAATGTCCCTGAGGCCATCCCAATAATGTAGGTCGCCCGGAACAAACAAGGGCTGTCTAACGCCAGCTGATAATCGACCTCCACTCACACCATAGATGGATGTCCCCAGAGAAGAAGATTGAACCAGACAGGACCCTAGGCCATAATAGGATCCATTGCTTTGGGTTACAGGCATGTGTCCTCAAAAGCCTGATTCCAATACGAGCATATGTGTTTTCCTGAGGCTCTCATCAGTACTCATCTCATCTCCATAAGGAAATCTGTGCATGGGAGCCATGTCCAAAGCTTAGGAGAGTACTTCAGGATCCCGGTGCCACCGCCCCATTCCAAGGCCCTAATGGACACAAAAACACATTAGGACCCATCCTCACGAAAGTCCATTTCAATCAGCCACCCTGGTTGCTCCCGCAGAGCCATCAGATCTAAACTGTCTTGTTGCTAGGAGACAATTGGAATGCGAGGCGGGCTTCCCAGGCATCCATCCGCGAACAGTGCTCTGGATTCATTCCATATGGGATGTCCAGGAGCTGTCCAACAGGTCTCAATTGTCCCGCAGAAGGCATCCTTGAAGGGGGCATCCCACAAATCCCAACGTGGGAAAACCTCAATGGCCTCGAGATTCCGCTCCCTTCATGAAGCGGACGTCATGCTCAGAAACTCCAACCTGAGCCAACGTCTGATCCTCGCCCTGACTTCAGATGCATGAGATATTGGTTCAGATTTGCAGGGGGTACCTGCCGTGCCCTCGCCCTGAAACCCAAGTCTAGCTTGTCTTCTCAGACTTCCGTCCTCACACTCCTGGCCCCGAAGCCCTCAAGTTTGGCAATTCCGGACCCACAATGCAGCACTCTGCCTGTTCTCTAGAAAAAAAATTATTGCCTCATGAGCTGCCAGGCACCTTAAATGAGGGTAAACCTACACAGCACTCGACTTTACCCAAATTATATAGTCTAACCTGGGCACTAATGCACTGTCGAACACAACCTGAGCCCGGACCTCCTGACCAACACCCAGAAAGCTGACCGCACACTGAGCACATAAAACCCGCCATGGCCTTAGGTCATCATCTCTTCCCTACCTCAGTTTTCAGGCTTCAGAACCGAGACCTTATCTCCAATCACTGCCCAGGGGTGAGTGTGAGCAGAAATCATAACTCCTCCTTACCCATGGCAAGAACCCTTGTGGTTGGCACGTTGTCCAACGTTCAGTGTAGGAGAAACCAGCATTCACCCTGAGGCCCCGCCCATCCTTGAGTGTGAGGAGGGCATACACACGCATTGTGACCCTCAGCATGAGTACTGTCCTCTAGTAAGTCCTCTCAGTGGCTGGACCATTAGATGTCATAATGGGCTTGACATGTCACTAGGCCCCAATTTTTAACCAGATTTCTGATTGTCCAGTCGCCCCTCCCCAGGGCTCTACTAGGGAATCCCTCATTTGGTGGGACACCTGAGGTTAAAAAAGAAAACAACAACAACAACAAAAAAAAAAAACGGACTTCTTCCAGCCCACAGAATGACCCCAAACTCTTTGGACGGGGCCAAACCACCAGAGAGTAAGACTCGTCCATTTCCTATGAAGTCACCCAGAAATTCTACGACCATGAGTGACACGATATCCAGAGACAAAAACTTGAGCAGGAGCCTCACACTAGCCCTTCTTTCAAATCCCGAAGAGTTAACCTCATGGTCTGTAGATCAGTCCTGCCATACCCATGACCCGAAACATAAGCCGAGTTTGGGTTTTCAGACAACTGTCCAAACAGCCCTGGCCTACACAACCTACAGGCTCAGGCCCCTGGAGCCAAACCTGAGGACTGTACTTGCCCTCTCCAAGGGAATTGTGTGTGCCCATTCCAATGGCCACAACCCTTCTAATAGGATAAACCTCCAAAGTCCCTGATCCATCTCAATAGTGGTGGCTTCCCAGGAAAAACAGGGGCAATCTGAGCACAACTGAGCACCTACCTGCACTCAGACCCATAGACAGATGTCCCCAGAGGTAAAAAGGAAAGAACAGGCCCCTAGGCACTAATCCGATCCATTGCTTTGGTTTCCAGGCATCTCTCCTCAGAGGCCTGGATTTCAAAAGCAGCATATAGCTGTTTCGTGACTCACCCATCAGAAAACCTCTCATCTACACATGGGAAACTTGCACGTTGGAGCTGTGTCAAATCCTCTGTTTAGGAGAACCCTTTAGGGCCCCAGTGCCACCGCTTCATTCCAAGGTCTCCATAGACACAAAAGCACGTTAGGACCCATCCCCAGGGGTGTCCATTTCAACTCAGCATCCTCGGTTGCTCCCCACAGATCCAGGAGATCTAACCTGTCTTGTTGCTAGGAGACAATTGGAATGCGAGGTGGGCTACCCAGCCATCCATCCGTAGAACCCTGCTCAGAATCATTGGCCTGGAGCCAAACAACTGGTCTCAATTGTCCTGCAGAAGACTCTCTGCAGTTTGGAGCTTCTCACAACTCTCATCGTGGGAAAACACCCATGGCCTCGTGATGGCCGCCCCATTCATGAAGGGGCCATCAGGGTCAGAAACTCCAACCTGAGCGATCGTCTGATCCTCGCCCTGACTTCAGATGCACGAGATCTCGATTCAGGTCTGTAGATTGTGCGTGCCATGGCCTCACCCAGAAACCTAAGCCTAGCTTGTGTTCTCAGACTTTTGTCGTCAGACTACTGGCCCACAAGCCCTCCAGTTTGGCAATCCAGAACTACAACACAGCACTCTGCCGGCCCTCCAGAAGAAAAACATTGTCCTCCGGGGCTACCCAGTAACCCCAAATGAGGATCAACCTGCACCGAACTTGGCTGTACCCCAAATACACAGGCTGACCAGGGCTCTAATGCCCTTTCTGGTACAGCCTGATCCTGGACCCCCTGGCCCCTCCCAGACAGCTGTCTGCACACTGAGCACATCGAGCCGCCATGGCCTTAGGTCGTCATCTCTTCCCAACCTCAGTTTTCAGGTGTCAGAACCTAGACCTTATCTCCAATCACTGCCCAGGGTTGAAGATGATGCAGAAATCAGAACTCCTTCCCCATGGCAAGAAACCTTGTGGTTGGCATGTTGTCCAACGTTCATTGTAGTTGAAACCAGTGTGGCCCATGAGGCCCCGCCCATGCTCGTGGGCCACATTGGTCACAAACACACATTGTGACGCTCAGGCTGAGCCCAGTCCTCAAGTAAGGCCACTAAGTGGCTGGATGAAGAGACAGCATATTGGTCTTGCCATGCCCCTAGGCCCCAATTTTTAACCATAGTTCGGGTTGTCCCTTCATTCTTCCCACGGCTTTGCTTTGGAATTCCTCTTTTGGTGGGACACCTGAGGTAACAAAACTGAAATGAGTCCTCCCATCCCAAAGATTGACGAAAAGCAATTGGAATTGGGCCAAATCCTCAGAGGGGAAGATTCGTCCGTGGCCCATGAGGACTCCCCGACATTCCACGGCCATCGCTGATACAAAATCCAGAGACAAAAGCCTGAGAAAGCGCCTCAGACTCGCACTTTCTTCATATCCTGTAGAGTTCTTCTCATGGTTTGTAGATCGGGCCTGCCATACCTACGTCCCCAAACCTAAGCTGAGTTTGTGTTTTCAGACTTCTGTCCTCAAAGTCTTGGGCCACCCACCCTCCAGGCTGGGCCCCTGGAGCCACACATTCGGACTCTGCCTACCAATCCATGGGAATTCTGCCCATTCCATGGTCCAAAATCGTACAAATAAGGAGAAAGCTCCAAAGTCCCTGAGGCCATCCCAATAGTGTAGGTCACCCAGAACAAACAAGGGCTGTCAGACACCAGCTGATAATCGACCTATACTCATAACAGAGATGGTTGTCCCCAGAGAAGAAGATTGAACCAGACAGGACCCTAGGCCATAATAGGATCCATTGCTTTGGGTTACAGGAATGTGTCCTCAAAAGCCTGATTCCAATACGAGCATAGGGGTTTTCCTGAGGCACCCATCAGAACTCATCTCTTCTCCACAAGGAAACCTGTGCATGGGAGCCATGTCCAAAGCTTAGGAGAGTACTTCAGGGTCCCTGTGCCACCGCCCCATTCCAAGGCCCTCATGGACACAAAAGCACATTAGGACCCATCCTCAGGAAAGTCCATTTCAACTCAGCCACCCCGGTTGCTCCCGCAGAGCCATCAGATCTAAACTTACTTGTTGCTAGGAGACAATTGGAATGCGAGGCGGGCTTCCCAGGCATCCATCCGCGAACGGTGGTCTGGAGTCATTCCATATGGGATGTCCTGGAGCTGTCCAACAGGTCTTAATTGTCCCGCAGAAGGAATCCTTGAAGGGGGCATCCCACAACTCCCAACGTGGGAAAACCTCAATGACCTCGAGATTCCGCTGCCTTCAAGAAGCGGCCGTCATGCTCAGATTCTCCAACCTGAGCCAAAGTCTGATCCTTGCCCTGACTTCAGATGCATGAGATATTTTTTCAGATCTGTAGGGGGTACATGCCGTGCCCTCGCCCTGAAACCCAAGTCTAGCTTGTCTTCTCAGACTTCCGTCCTCATACTCCTGGTTCCGAAGCCCTCAAGTTTGGCAATTCCGGACCCACAATGAGGCACTCTGCCTGCCCTCTAGAAAAAAAAAATTATTGCCTCATGAGCTGACCAGGCACCTTAAATGAGGGTAAACCTACACAGCACTCAACTTTACCCAAATTGTATAGTCTAACCTGGGCACTAATGCACTGTCGAACACAACCTGAGCCCGGACCTCCTGACCAACACCCAGAAAGCTGACCGCACACTGAGCACAAAAAACCCGCCATGGCCTTAGGTCATCATCTCTTCCTTACCTCAGTTTTCAGGCTTCAGAACCGAGACCTTATCTCCAATCACTGCCCAGGGGTGAGTGTGATGTAGAAATCAGAACTCCTCTTTACCCATGGCAAGAACCCTTGTGGTTGGCACGTTGTCCAACGTTCAGAGTAGAAGAAACCAGCATTCACCCTGAGGCCCCGCCCATTCTTGAGTGCGACGAGGGCATACACAAACATTGTGACCCTCAGCTTGAGTTCTGTAGTCTAGTAAGTCCTCTCAGTGGCTGGACCATTAGATGTCATAATGGGCTTGACATGTCCCTAGGCCCCAATTTTTAACCAGATTTCTGATTGTCCAGTCGCCCCTCCCCAGGGCTCTACTCTGGAATCCCTCATTTGGTGGGACACCGGAGGTTAAAAAAGTTAAAAAACAACAACAACAACAAAAAAAACAGACTTCTTCCAGCCCAAAGAATGACCCCAAACTCTTTGGACGGGGCCAAACCACCAAAAAGTAAGACTCGTCCATTTCCCATGAAGTCACCCAGAAATTCCACGAGCATGAGTGACATGATATCCAGAGACAAAAACTTGAGCAGGAGCCTCACACTAGCCCTTCTTTCAAATCCCGAAGAGTTCTCCTCATGGTCTGTAGATCAGTCCTGCCATACCTATGACCCGAAACATAAGCCGAGTTTGTGTTTTCAGAGACCTGACCAAACAGCCCTGGCCTACACAACCTACAGGCTCAGGCCCGTGGACACAATACTGAGGACTGTACTTGCCCTCTCCAAGGGAATTGTGTGTGCCCATTCCAATGGCCACAACCCTTCTAATAGGATAAACCTCCAAAGTCCCTGATCCATCTCAATAGTGGTGGCTTCCCAGGAAAAACAGGGGCAATCTGAGCCCAACTGAGCACCTACCTGCACTCAGACCCATAGCAGATGTCCCCAGAGGTAAAAAGAAAAGAACAGGCCCCTAGGCACTAATCAGATCCATTGCTTTGGTGTCCAGGCATCTCTCCTCAGAGGCCTGGATTTCAAAAGCAGCATATAGCTGTTTCGTGACTCACCCATCAGAAAACATCTCATCTACACATGGGAAACTTGCACGTTGGAGCTGTGTCAAAGCCTCTGTTTAGGAGAACCCTTTAGGGCCCCAGTGCCACCGCTTCATTCCAAGGTCTCCATAGACACAAAAGCACGTTAGGACCCATCCCCAGGGGTGTCCATTTCAACTCAGCATCCTCGGTTGCTCCCCAAAGATCCAGGAGATCTAACCTGTCTTGTTGCTAGGAGACAATTGGAATGCGAGGTGGGCTACCCAGCCATCCATTCTTAGAACCCTGCTCAGAATCATTGGCCTGGAGCCAAACAACAGGTCTCAATTGTCCTGCAGAAGACTCTCTGCAGTTTGGAGCTTCTCACAACTCCCATCGTTGGAAAGCCCCATGGCCTCGTGATGACCCCCCATTTATGAAGAGGCCATCAGGGACAGAAACTCCAACCTGAGCGATCGTCTGATCCTCGCCCTGACTTCAGATGCACGAGATCTCGATTCAGGTCTGTAGATTGTGCCTGCCATGGCCTCACCCAGAAACCTAAGCCTAGCTTGTGTTCTCAGACTTTTGTCGTCAGACTACTGGCCCACAAGCCCTCCAGTTTGGCAATCCAGAACTACAATGCAGCACTCTGCCAGCCCTCCAGAAGAAAAACTTTGTCCTCTGGGGCTACCCAGTCATCCCAAATGAGGATCAACCTGCACCGACCTTGGCTGTACCCCAAATACATAGGCTGACCAGGGCACTAATGCCCTTTCTGACACAGCCTGATCCTGGACCCCCTGGCCCCTCCCAGACAGCTGTCCGCACACTGAGCACATCGAGCCGCCATGGCCTTAGGTCGTCATCTCTTCCCAACCTCAGTTTTCAGGTGTCAGAACCTAGACCTTATCTCCAATCACTGCCCAGGGTTGAAGATGATGCAGAAATCAGAACTCCTTCCCCATGGCAAGAAACCTTGTGGTTGGCATGTTGTCCAACGTTCAGTGTAATTGAAACCAGTGTGGCCCATGAGGCCCCACCCATGCTCGCGGGCCACATTGTTCACAAACACACATTGTGACCCTCAGGCTGAGCCCAGTCCTCAAGTAAGGCCACTCAGTGGCTGGATGAAGAGATAGCATATTGTGCTTGCCATGCCCGTAGGCCCCAATTTTTAACCATAGTTCGGGTTGTCCCTTCAGTCTTCCCCACGGCTTTGCTTTGGAATTCTTCTTTTGGTGGGACACCTGAGGTAACAAACCTGAAAGGAGACCTCCCATCCCACAGATTGACGAAAAGCAATTGGGAATCGGGCCAAATCCTCAGAGAGGACGATTCGTCCATGGCCCATGAGGCATCCCCGACATTCCCCGGAGATCGCTGATACAAATTCCAGAGACAAATGCCTGAGCAAGCGCCTCAGACTCACTCTATATTCAAATCTTCATGAGTTCTTCTCATGGTTTGTAGATTGGGCCTGCCATACCGATGTCCCCAAAGAAAGCTGAGTTTGAGTATCGGAATCACAATCAGAACTCTGCCTTCCACATGGCTGTAATGCTTGTTCTTCGCATGGAGTCACACCTTCACGTGGGGAACCCTTCATGGCCCCTGATGCCACGCCCAAACATGAGTGCTGCTTGGGCACAAATTCACACTGTGACCCTAGCATGAGCCCCATGACAAAGAAAGGCCTGTCAGGTTCGGGACTAAGATCCTGCATTTAGTCCTTGCCATGCACATAGTCACCCAGGACTAACTAGATGGTGTGTATTCCAGTTCAGGGAACCCACTGCTGTGCTCTAGAGTCCCTCTCCTGGGAGGTCCTTTGTGGCAGAAAACAGTACTCTTCACTTCCCACAGAATGAACCCAAACACTTGGGAGCTTGGACAATCCCCCGAGAGGAAGGCTCTTCCTCGGACCCTGAGGCAACCCCTACCCTGACCGGACACTGTGAACGCAACACCCAGAGACTAAAGCCTGAGCGACTGCCTCCCACTTGCCCTCTTTGATATCCAGAAGATCTCCCCTCACGGACTGGAGATCAGGCCTGCCATTACCTTGGCCCCTACCTGAGCCAAGTTTTCTCTTTCAGACATCAGTCCCCAGAGCCCTGGCAAACACAGCCTCTAGGCTGGGTCCTCTGGAGCCATACCACAGGACTGTGCCTGCTCTCTCCTGGGAAACTGTGTCCATTCCTTTGGCCACACACCTCCAGAATATGAGAAACCTCAAGGCTCCCGAGGTCATCCCACTACTGGGAGCCTCCCTGGACACACAGGGGCATTCGGACACAAGCTGAGCAGCTACCTCCACGAAGGCATGCACACAGATGTCAACAGAGATAGAAGGTTGAGCTGGACAGGCCCTTAGGCCCTAATCTCAACTCTTGCTTTGGGTTCCAGGTGTTACTCCTCAGAGGCTTTGGTTCGAAGAACAGGATATGGGGCTTTCCTGAGACACTGAACAGAACTCCTCTCGTCTCCACATGGGAAGCTTCCTTGTTGGAGCTGTGTCAAACGCCTCAGTTTGGAAAACACTGCAGAGTCCCCGAGCCACCTCCACATTCCAAGGTCTCCCAGGCCACCAAGCCACAGTAGAACTCATCTTCAGGAGAGTCCATTTCAACTCTCCCCTTTAGGTAGCTCACCCAGGAGCCTGCAGATTGAGCCTGACTTGTCCTTACTAAACAGTGGGAATATGAGGTGGCGTTCCCAGGCATCCATGCTTTGTCACCTGCTCTCGAGTCTTTCCATATGGGGCCTCCTGGAACCATCCAATAGGACTCGACTGTCGAGAAGTAGGAAATCTTGAGGTTTGGAGTAGTTCACAAATCCCATCGTAGGCAAACCTCCCTGGCTTCATGAAGCCCCCACACCCTTCAGGAAGAGGACATGCTGGACAAAAACTCTAGCGTGAGGCACGTCTCATAGTTGACTTGACCTCAGTGCAGGAGATCTCGATTCAGCCTCTGCAGAGTGGGCCTGCCATGCCCTCGGTCCCAAACCTCACGCTAGCTTGTGTTTTCCGACTTCCTTCCTCACACTCCTTGCAAACAAGCCCTCCGGACTAGGAACTCCAGAACCAACACCCAGCCCAGTGTCTGCCCAACGGAAGAAAAACGTTTCCCTGTGGGGCTCTCCAGAAAACCCAGATGAGGATCAACCTGCTCGGGCCTCGACGGTACCCGAACTGGATAGGCTGCTCTGGGCACTCATGCTCTGTCTGACACAGCCTGAAGCCAGACGTCCAGACAGACAAGGAGATAGCTGGCCGCACACCCAGCACTTCGGACACGCCGTGGTCTTATGCCGTCACCTCTTCCTAACCTTGGTTTTCAGATATCTGAACCTAGACATCATATCAATTCTCCACACAGCTGGGTATCGCAAGCACAAAACATACGTCCTGCTTCCCCATGGCTGTAAAGCTTGCTCTTGGCATGGAGTAACACCTTCAGGGTGGGAGAAACCTTCATGGCCCCTGATGCCACGCAAAACGTGAGTGCTGATTGGGAACAAATTCACACTGTGACCCTCAGCATGAGCCCCATGTCAAAGAAAGGCCTCTCAGGGCTTGGACAAAGAGCGCGCATATGGGGCTTGCCAAGCCCCTATGCACCCAATCCTCACCACGTTTTGAATTTTCCAGTCGCCATGCCCGTACCTGGGGCTCTGCTCTGGAATCCCTTTCTTGGAGAGACCCATGAGCCAGACAACACGACTCCACCCTTCCCACAAAATGACCCCAATCTTGGGAGCTGGGACAAATCCCCAGAGAGGGATACTCGTCCACTGTCCCTGAGGCCACCCCTCCAATCCACGGCTATCCCGGACACAACATCCAGAGACAAAAGCCTGAAGGAACGCCTCCCACTCGCTCTTGTTTCAGAGGCCCAAGAGCTCCCTCTCGGGCTGTACCTCCGGCCTGCCATACTCTAGGCGCCACTCATAAGCTGAGTTTGTGTATTCAGACTTCTGTGCCCACATCCTGGACCCACACACCTCCAGGCTAGGGCCTCTAGGGCCACAGCGAAAGATTGTGCCTGCCCTCTCCAAGGAAAGTGTGCCCAATCCATTGACGACAACCCTACAGGTTAGGGAAAAGCTCCAAGGCCTCTGAGGACATCAATAGTGTAGGCCCCCCTGGACTAAGAGGGGCTCTCTGACACCAGCGGAGCAACTATCTCCACTTAGACTCTCAGACAGTGTCCCCAGAGACAGAAGGTGGAAATGGACAGGCCCCCAGGCCCTAATCTGAACCTTAGCTTTGGTTTCCTTGATTCCGTTCTCAGAGGACTGTTTTCGTAGACCAGCACATGGGGCTTTTCTGAGGCACCAAAACAAACCTCTCTCATCACCACATGGGCAGCTTTCTTACTGGGATGTATCAAACACTTCAGGTAGGAGAGTTCCGAAGGGCCACTGAACAACCAGCACATTCCAAGGTCTCCATGGACCCAAACGCACATTATGACGCATCCTCAGGAGAGGCCATTTCAACTCAACACCCTGGGTCGCGTGTTCCAGGGGCAGCAGATCAAACATATCTTGTCGCTAATAGCCAATGGGTATGCGAGGCATGCTGTACAGGGTTCCATCCTTCGAACCCTGCTCTCCAGTCCTTCCATATGGTATGTCCTGGAGCCATGCAACAGGACTCGAATGTCCCGCAGAAGGAAACCTTGTGGTTTGGGGCAACCTCCAAACTCAGCGTGGGAAAACTTCCTTGGCCTCATGAGGCCCCCACTTCATGAAGGTGCCATCATGGACACACACTCCAGCCTCAGCCAACGTCTGATCCTCAGCCTGACTTCAGATGCAGGAGATTTTGATTCAGCCTCTGCAGAGTGGGCCTGCTCTTCCCTTGGCTCCAATCCTCACACTAGCTTGTGTTTTCAGACTTCCGTCCTCACACTCCTGGCCCACAAACCCTCCCTACTGGGAATTCTGGGGCCACAATGAAGCACTGTGCCTGCCTCCCAGGAGAAAAACATTGTCTATGGCGCTGCCCAGAAACCCCAAATGAGGATCAAACTGCTTGGCCCTCGGCAACACCCCAATTGCATAGGCTACCTTAAACAGTGATGCTCTGTCGCAAATAGCCTGAGCCCAGACCTTCCAACAGACACCGACACAGCTGGCTGCACACCCAGCACATTGGACCCGCCACTGCCTTAGGCCACCATCCATTCCCAACCTGGGTTTTCAGTCATCGGAACCTAGACCTTATCTCCAATCCCTGCACTGGGGGGAACCTGATGCACAAGTCAGAACCCCTCCTTCCCCCTGGCAAGAAACCTTGCTGCTGGCAGTGAGTCAAACCTTCAGTGTAGGAGAAAACGGCATGGCCCATGAGGCCACGCCCAAGCGTGAGGGCCGCCTTGGGCACAAACACACATTGTGACCCTCAGCGTGAGTACCTTATTCAAGTAACGCCTCTCAGTGACTGGACCAAGAGCCCGCATATGTGGCTTGCCATGCCCATAGGCACCCAGGACTAACTAGATGGTGTGTATTCCAGTTGAGGGAACCCACTGCTGTGCTCTAGAGTCCCTCTCCTGGGGGGTCCCCTGTGGCAGAAAACAGTACTCTTCATTCCCACAGAATGAACACAAACACTTGGGAGCTTGGACAATCCCCCGAGAGGTAGGCTCTTCCTCGGCCTCTGAGACAACCCCTACCCTGACCGGACACTGTAAACGCAACACCCAGAGACAAAATCCTGAGTGACTGCCTCCCACTTGCCCTACTTTGATTTCCAGAGGATCTCCCCTCACGGACTAGAGATCAGGCCTGCCATTACATTGGCCCCTAGCTGAGCCAAGTTTGCTTTTTCAGACATCTGTCCCCACAGCCCTGGCAAACACAGCCTCTAGGCTGGGTCCTCTGGAGCCATACCACAGGACCGTGCCTGCTCTCTCCTGGGAAACTGTGTCCATTCCTTTGGCCACACACCTCCAGAATATGAGAAACCTCAAGGCCTCCGAGGACATCCCACTACTGGGAGCCTCACTGGACTCACAGGGGCATTCGGACACAAGCTGAGCAGCTACATCCATGAATGCATGCACACAGATGTCAACAGAGATAGAAGGTTGAGCCGGACAGGCCTTTAGGCCGTAGTCTCAACTCTTGCTTTGGTTTCCAGGTGTCACTCCTCAGAGGCTTTGGTTCGAAGAACAGGGTATGGGGCTTTCCTGAGGCACGGAACAGAACTCCTCTCGTCTCCACATGGGAAGTTTCCTTGTTGGAGCCGTGTCAAACACCTCATGTTGGAGAATCCTGCAGAGTCCCTGAGCCCCCTCACATTCCAAGGTCTCCCAGGCCACCAAGCCACAGAAGGACTCATCTTCAGGAGAGTCCATTTCAACTCTCCCCTCTGGGTAGCTCACCCAGGAGCCCGCAGATTGAGCCTGCCTTGTCCTGAATAAAGAGTGGGAATATGAGGTGGCGTTCCCAGGCATCCATGCTTAGACACCTGCTCTCGAGTCTTTCCATATGGGGCCTCTTGGAACCATCCAATAGGACTCGACTGTCGTGCAGAAGGTAACCTTCAGTTTTGGAGCAGTTCACAAATCCCATCGTAGGCAAAACTTTCTGGCCTCATGGAGCCCCCACACCCTTCAGGAAGAGGCCATGCTGGACAAAAACTCTAGCCTGAGGCACGTCTCATAGTTGACATGACCTCAGTGCAGGAGATCTCGATTCAGCCTCTGCAGAGTGGGCCTGCCGTGCCCTCGGTCCCAAACCTCACGCTAGCTTGTGTTTTCCGACTTCCTTCCTCACACTCCTGGCAAACAAGCCCTCCGGACTAGGAACTCTGGAACCAAAACCCAGCCCAGAGTCTGCCCAACGGAAGAAAAACGTTTCCCTGTGGGGCTCTCCAGAAAACCCAGATGAGGATCAACCTGCTCGGGCCTCGACGGTACCCGAACTGGATAGGCTGCTCTGGGCACTCATGCTCTGTCTGACACAGCCTGAAGCCAGACGTCCAGACAGACAAGGAGATAGCTGGCCGCACACCCAGCACTTCGGACACGCCGTGGTCTTATGCCGTCACCTCTTCCTAACCTTGGTTTTCAGATATCTGAACCTAGACATCATATCAATTCTCCACACAGCTGGGTATCGCAAGCACAAAACATAAGTCCTGCTTCCCCATGGCTGTAAAGCTTGCTCTTGGCATGGAGTAACACCTTCAGGGTGGGAGAAACCTTCATGGCCCCTGATGCCACGCAAAACGTGAGTGCTGATTGGGAACAAATTCACACTGTGACCCTCAGCATGAGCCCCATGTCAAAGAAAGGCCTCTCAGGGCTTGGACAAAGAGCGCGCATATGGGGCTTGCCAAGCCCCTATGCACCCAATCCTCACCACGTTTTGAATTTTCCAGTCGCCATGCCCGTACCTGGGGCTCTGCTCTGGAATCCCTTTCTTGGAGAGACCCATGAGCCAGACAACACGACTCCACCCTTCCCACAAAATGACCCCAATCTTGGGAGCTGGGACAAATCCCCAGAGAGGGATACTCGTCCACTGTCCCTGAGGCCACCCCTCCAATCCACGGCTATCCCGGACACAACATCCAGAGACAAAAGCCTGAAGGAACGCCTCCCACTCGCTCTTGTTTCAGAGGCCCAAGAGCTCCCTCTCGGGCTGTACCTCCGGCCTGCCATACTCTAGGCGCCACTCATAAGCTGAGTTTGTGTATTCAGACTTCTGTGCCCACATCCTGGACCCACACACCTCCAGGCTAGGGCCTCTAGGGCCACAGCGAAAGATTGTGCCTGCCCTCTCCAAGGAAAGTGTGCCCAATCCATTGACGACAACCCTACAGGTTAGGGAAAAGCTCCAAGGCCCCTGAGGACATCAATAGTGTAGGCCCCCCTGGACTAAGAGGGGCTCTCTGACACCAGCGGAGCAACTATCTCCACTTAGACTCTCAGACAGTGTCCCCAGAGACAGAAGGTGGAAATGGACAGGCCCCCAGGCCCTAATCTGAACCTTAGCTTTGGTTTCCTTGTTTCCGTTCTCAGAGGACTGTTTTCGTAGACCAGCACATGGGGCTTTTCTGAGGCACCAAAACAAACCTCTCTCATCACCACATGGGCAGCTTTCTTACTGGGATGTATCAAACACTTCAGGTAGGAGAGTTCCGAAGGGCCACTGAACAACCAGCACATTCCAAGGTCTCCATGGACCCAAACGCACATTATGACGCATCCTCAGGAGAGGCCATTTCAACTCAACACCCTGGGTCGCGTGTTCCAGGGGCAGCAGATCAAACATATCTTGTCGCTAATAGCCAATGGGTATGCGAGGCATGCTGTACAGGGTTCCATCCTTCGAACCCTGCTCTCCAGTCCTTCCATATGGTATGTCCTGGAGCCATGCAACAGGACTCGAATGTCCCGCAGAAGGAAACCTTGTGGTTTGGGGCAACCTCCAAACTCAGCGTGGGAAAACTTCCTTGGCCTCATGAGGCCCCCACTTCATGAAGGTGCCATCATGGACACACACTCCAGCCTCAGCCAACGTCTGATCCTCAGCCTGACTTCAGATGCAGGAGATTTTGATTCAGCCTCTGCAGAGTGGGCCTGCTCTTCCCTTGGCTCCAATCCTCACACTAGCTTGTGTTTTCAGACTTCCGTCCTCACACTCCTGGCCCACAAACCCTCCCTACTGGGAATTCTGGGGCCACAATGAAGCACTGTGCCTGCCTCCCAGGAGAAAAACATTGTCTATGGCGCTGCCCAGAAACCCCAAATGAGGATCAAACTGCTTGGCCCTCGGCAACACCCCAATTGCATAGGCTACCTTAAACAGTGATGCTCTGTCGCAAATAGCCTGAGCCCAGACCTTCCAACAGACACCGACACAGCTGGCTGCACACCCAGCACATTGGACCCGCCACTGCCTTAGGCCACCATCCATTCCCAACCTGGGTTTTCAGTCATCGGAACCTAGACCTTATCTCCAATCCCTGCACTGGGGGGAACCTGATGCACAAGTCAGAACCCCTCCTTCCCCCTGGCAAGAAACCTTGCTGCTGGCAGTGAGTCAAACCTTCAGTGTAGGAGAAAACGGCATGGCCCATGAGGCCACGCCCAAGCGTGAGGGCCGCCTTGGGCACAAACACACATTGTGACCCTCAGCGTGAGTACCTTATTCAAGTAACGCCTCTCAGTGACTGGACCAAGAGCCCGCATATGTGGCTTGCCATGCCCATAGGCACCCAGGACTAACTAGATGGTGTGTATTCCAGTTGAGGGAACCCACTGCTGTGCTCTAGAGTCCCTCTCCTGGGAGGTCCTTTGTGGCAGAAAACAGTACTCTTCACTTCCCACAGAATGAACCCAAACACTTGGGAGCTTGGACAATCCCCCGAGAGGAAGGCTCTTCCTCGGACCCTGAGGCAACCCCTACCCTGACCGGACACTGTGAACGCAACACCCAGAGACTAAAGCCTGAGCGACTGCCTCCCACTTGCCCTCTTTGATATCCAGAAGATCTCCCCTCACGGACTGGAGATCAGGCCTGCCATTACCTTGGCCCCTACCTGAGCCAAGTTTTCTCTTTCAGACATCAGTCCCCAGAGCCCTGGCAAACACAGCCTCTAGGCTGGGTCCTCTGGAGCCATACCACAGGACAGTGCCTGCTCTCTCCTGGGAAACTGTGTCCATTCCTTTGGCCACACACCTCCAGAATATGAGAAACCTCAAGGCTCCCGAGGTCATCCCACTACTGGGAGCCTCCCTGGACACACAGGGGCATTCGGACACAAGCTGAGCAGCTACCTCCACGAGGCATGCACACAGATGTCAACAGAGATAGAAGGTTGAGCTGGACAGGCCCTTAGGCCCTAATCTCAACTCTTGCTTTGGGTTCCAGGTGTTACTCCTCAGAGGCTTTGGTTCGAAGAACAGGATATGGGGCTTTCCTGAGGCACTGAACAGAACTCCTCTCGTCTCCACATGGGAAGCTTCCTTGTTGGAGCTGTGTCAAACGCCTCAGTTTGGAAAACACTGCAGAGTCCCCGAGCCACCTCCACATTCCAAGGTCTCCCAGGCCACCAAGCCACAGTAGAACTCATCTTCAGGAGAGTCCATTTCAACTCTCCCCTCTAGGTAGCTCACCCAGGAGCCTGCAGATTGAGCCTGACTTGTCCTTACTAAACAGTGGGAATATGAGGTGGCGTTCCCAGGCATCCATGCTTTGTCACCTGCTCTCGAGTCTTTCCATATGGGGCCTCCTGGAACCATCCAATAGGACTCGACTGTCGAGAAGAAGGAAATCTTGAGGTTTGGAGTAGTTCACAAATCCCATCGTAGGCAAACCTCCCTGGCTTCATGAAGCCCCCACACCCTTCAGGAAGAGGATATGCTGGACAAAAACTCTAGCGTGAGGCACGTCTCATAGTTGACATGACCTCAGTGCAGGAGATCTCGATTCAGCCTCTGCAGAGTGGGCCTGCCATGCCCTCGGTCCCAAACCTCACGCTAGCTTGTGTTTTCCGACTTCCTTCCTCACACTCCTTGCAAACAAGCCCTCCGGACTAGGAACTCCAGAACCAAAACCCAGCCCAGTGTCTGCCCAACGGAAGAAAAACGTTTCCCTGTGGGGCTCTCCAGAAAACCCAGATGAGGATCAACCTGCTCGGGCCTCGACGGTACCCGAACTGGATAGGCTGCTCTGGGCACTCATGCTCTGTCTGACACAGCCTGAAGCCAGACGTCCAGACAGACAAGGAGATAGCTGGCCGCACACCCAGCACTTCGGACACGCCGTGGTCTTATGCCGTCACCTCTTCCTAACCTTGGTTTTCAGATATCTGAACCTAGACATCATATCAATTCTCCACACAGCTGGGTATCGCAAGCACAAAACATACGTCCTGCTTCCCCATGGCTGTAAAGCTTGCTCTTGGCATGGAGTAACACCTTCAGGGTGGGAGAAACCTTCATGGCCCCTGATGCCACGCAAAACGTGAGTGCTGATTGGGAACAAATTCACACTGTGACCCTCAGCATGAGCCCCATGTCAAAGAAAGGCCTCTCAGGGCTTGGACAAAGAGCGCGCATATGGGGCTTGCCAAGCCCCTATGCACCCAATCCTCACCACGTTTTGAATTTTCCAGTCGCCATGCCCGTACCTGGGGCTCTGCTCTGGAATCCCTTTCTTGGAGAGACCCATGAGCCAGACAACACGACTCCACCCTTCCCACAAAATGACCCCAATCTTGGGAGCTGGGACAAATCCCCAGAGAGGGATACTCGTCCACTGTCCCTGAGGCCACCCCTCCAATCCACGGCTATCCCGGACACAACATCCAGAGACAAAAGCCTGAAGGAACGCCTCCCACTCGCTCTTGTTTCAGAGGCCCAAGAGCTCCCTCTCGGGCTGTACCTCCGGCCTGCCATACTCTAGGCGCCACTCATAAGCTGAGTTTGTGTATTCAGACTTCTGTGCCCACATCCTGGACCCACACACCTCCAGGCTAGGGCCTCTAGGGCCACAGCGAAAGATTGTGCCTGCCCTCTCCAAGGAAAGTGTGCCCAATCCATTGACGACAACCCTACAGGTTAGGGAAAAGCTCCAAGGCCCCTGAGGACATCAATAGTGTAGGCCCCCCTGGACTAAGAGGGGCTCTCTGACACCAGCGGAGCAACTATCTCCACTTAGACTCTCAGACAGTGTCCCCAGAGACAGAAGGTGGAAATGGACAGGCCCCCAGGCCCTAATCTGAACCTTAGCTTTGGTTTCCTTGTTTCCGTTCTCAGAGGACTGTTTTCGTAGACCAGCACATGGGGCTTTTCTGAGGCACCAAAACAAACATCTCTCATCACCACATGGGCAGCTTTCTTACTGGGATGTATCAAACACTTCAGGTAGGAGAGTTCCGAAGGGCCACTGAACAACCAGCACATTCCAAGGTCTCCATAGACCCAAACGCACATTATGACGCATCCTCAGGAGAGGCCATTTCAACTCAACACCCTGGGTCGCGTGTTCCAGGGGCAGCAGATCAAACATATCTTGTCGCTAATAGCCAATGGGTATGCGAGGCATGCTGTACAGGGTTCCATCCTTCGAACCCTGCTCTCCAGTCCTTCCATATGGTATGTCCTGGAGCCATGCAACAGGACTCGAATGTCCCGCAGAAGGAAACCTTGTGGTTTGGGGCAACCTCCAAACTCAGCGTGGGAAAACTTCCTTGGCCTCATGAGGCCCCCACTTCATGAAGGTGCCATCATGGACACACACTCCAGCCTCAGCCAACGTCTGATCCTCAGCCTGACTTCAGATGCAGGAGATTTTGATTCAGACTCTGCAGAGTGGGCCTGCTCTTCCCTTGGCTCCAATCCTCACACTAGCTTGTGTTTTCAGACTTCCGTCCTCACACTCCTGGCCCACAAACCCTCCCTACTGGGAATTCTGGGGCCACAATGAAGCACTGTGCCTGCCTCCCAGGAGAAAAACATTGTCTATGGCGCTGGCCAGAAACCCCAAATGAGGATCAAACTGCTTGGCCCTCGGCAACACCCCAATTGCATAGGCTACCTTAAACAGTGATGCTCTGTCGCAAATAGCCTGAGCCCAGACCTTCCAACAGACACCGACACAGCTGGCTGCACACCCAGCACATTGGACCCGCCACTGCCTTAGGCCACCATCCATTCCCAACCTGGGTTTTCAGTCATCGGAACCTAGACCTTATCTCCAATCCCTGCACTGGGGGAACCTGATGCACAAGTCAGAACCCCTCCTTCCCCCTGGCAAGAAACCTTGCTGCTGGCAGTGAGTCAAACCTTCAGTGTAGGAGAAAACGGCATGGCCCATGAGGCCACGCCCAAGCGTGAGGGCCGCCTTGGGCACAAACACACATTGTGACCCTCAGCGTGAGTACCTTTTTCAAGTAACGCCTCTCAGTGACTGGACCAAGAGCCCGCATATGTGGCTTGCCATGCCCATAGGCACCCAGGACTAACTAGATGGTGTGTATTCCAGTTGAGGGAACCCACTGCTGTGCTCTAGAGTCCCTCTCCTGGGGGGTGCCCTGTGGCAGAAAACAGTACTCTTCATTCCCACAGAATGAACACAAACACTTGGGAGCTTGGACAATCCCCCGAGAGGTAGGCTCTTCCTCGGCCTCTGAGACAACCCCTACCCTGACCGGACACTGTAAACGCAACACCCAGAGACAAAATCCTGAGTGACTGCCTCCCACTTGCCCTACTTTGATTTCCAGAGGATCTCCCCTCACGGACTAGAGATCAGGCCTGCCATTACATTGGCCCCTAGCTGAGCCAAGTTTGCTTTTTCAGACATCTGTCCCCACAGCCCTGGCAAACACAGCCTCTAGGCTGGGTCCTCTGGAGCCATACCACAGGACCGTGCCTGCTCTCTCCTGGGAAACTGTTTCCATTCCTTTGGCCACACACCTCCAGAATATGAGAAACCTCAAGGCCTCCGAGGACATCCCACTACTGGGAGCCTCACTGGACTCACAGGGGCATTCGGACACAAGCTGAGCAGCTACATCCATGAATGCATGCACACAGATGTCAACAGAGATAGAAGGTTGAGCCGGACAGGCCTTTAGGCCGTAGTCTCAACTCTTGCTTTGGTTTCCAGGTGTCACTCCTCAGAGGCTTTGGTTCGAAGAACAGGGTATGGGGCTTTCCTGAGGCACGGAACAGAACTCCTCTCGTCTCCACATGGGAAGTTTCCTTGTTGGAGCCGTGTCAAACACCTCATGTTGGAGAATCCTGCAGAGTCCCTGAGCCCCCTCACATTCCAAGGTCTCCCAGGCCACCAAGCCACAGAAGGACTCATCTTCAGGAGAGTCCATTTCAACTCTCCCCTCTGGGTAGCTCACCCAGGAGCCCGCAGATTGAGCCTGCCTTGTCCTGACTAAAGAGTGGGAATATGAGGTGGCATTCCCAGGCATCCATGCTTAGACACCTGCTCTCGAGTCTTTCCATATGGGGCCTCTTGGAACCATCCAATAGGACTCGACTGTCGTGCAGAAGGTAACCTTCAGTTTTGGAGCAGTTCACAAATCCCATCGTAGGCAAAACTTTCTGGCCTCATGGAGCCCCCACACCCTTCAGGAAGAGGCCATGCTGGACAAAAACTCTAGCCTGAGGCACGTCTCATAGTTGACATGACCTCAGTGCAGGAGATCTCGATTCAGCCTCTGCAGAGTGGGCCTGCCGTGCCCTCGGTCCCAAACCTCACGCTAGCTTGTGTTTTCCGAGTTCCTTCCTCACACTCCTTGCAAACAAGCCCTCCGGACTAAAAACTCTGGAACCAAAACCCAGCCCAGTGTCTGCCCAACGGAAGAAAAACGTTTCCCTGTGGGGCTCTCCAGAAAACCCAGATGAGGATCAACCTGCTCGGGCCTCGACGGTACCCGAACTGGATAGGCTGCTCTGGGCACTCATGCTCTGTCTGACACAGCCTGAAGCCAGACGTCCAGACAGACAAGGAGACAGCTGGCCGCACACCCAGCACTTTGGACACGCCATGTTCTTATGCCGTCACCTCATCCTAACCTTGGTTTTCAGATATCTGAACCTAGACATTAGATCAATTCTCCACACAGCTGGGTATCGCAAGCACAAAACATACGTCCTGCTTCCCCATGGCTGTAAAGCTTGCTCTTGGCATGGAGTCACACCTTCAGGGTGGGCGAAACCTTCATGGCCCCTGATGCCACGCCCAAACTTGAGTGCTGCTTGGGCACAAATTCACACTGTGACCCTCAGCATGAGCCCCATGTCAAAGAAAGGCCTGTCAGGGCCTGGACCAAGAGCCCACATATGGGGCTTGCCAAGCCCCTATGCACCCAATCCTCACCACGGTTTGAATTTTCCAGTCGCCCCACCCGTACCTGGAGCTCTGCTCTGGAATCCCTTTCTTGGAGAGACCCATGAGCCAGACAACACGACTCCACCCTTCCCACAAAATGACCCCAAACTCTTGGGAGCTGGGACAAATCCCCAGAGAGGGATACTCGTCCACAGTACCTGAGGCCACCGCTCCAATCCACGGCTATCCCGGACACAACATCCAGAGACAAAAGCCTGAAGGAACGCCTCCCACTCGCCCTTGTTTCAGAGGCCCAGGAGCTCCCTCTCGGGCTGTACATCCGGCCTGCCATACCCTAGGCGCCACTCATAAGCTGAGTTTGTGGATTCCGACTTCTGTGCCCACAGCCTGGACCCACACAACATCCAGGCTAGGGCCTCTGGACCAAACAGCGAAAGATTGTGCCTGCCCTCTCCAAGGAAAGTGTGCCCAATCCATTGACCACAACCCTACAGGTTAGGGAAAAGCTCCAAGGTCCCTGAGGCCATCAATATTATAGGCCACCCTGGACTAAGAGGGGCTCTCTGACACCAGCGGAGCAACTATCTCCACTTAGACTCTCACAGAGTGTCCCCAGAGACAGAAGGTTGAAATGGACAGGCCCCCAGGCCCTAATCTGAACCTTAGCTTTGGTTTCCATGTTTCCGTTCTCAGAGGACTGTTTTCGTAGACCAGCACATGGGGCTTTTCTGAGGCACCAAACCAAACATCTCTCATCTCCACACGGGCAGCTTTCTTACTGGGATGTATCAAACACTTCAGGTAGGAGAGTTCCGCAGGGCCACTGAACAACCAGCACATTCCAAGGTCTCCATGGACCCAAACGCACATTATGACGCATCCTCAGGAGAGGCCATTTCATCTCAGCCCCCTGGGTCGCGTGTTCCAGAGGCAGCAGATCAAACATATCTTTTCGCTAATGGCCAATGGGAATGCGAGGCATGCTGTACAGGGATCCATCCATCGAACCCTGCTCTCAAGTCCTTCCATATGGTATGTCCTGGAGCCATGCAACAGGACTCGAATGTCCCGCAGAAGGAAACCTTGTGGTTTGGGGCAACCTCCAAACTCAGCATGGGAAAACTTCCTTGGCCTCATGAGGCCCCCACTTCATGAAGGTGCCATCATGGACACATACTCCAGCCTCAGCCAACGTCTGATCCTCAGCCTGACTTCAGATGCAGGAGATTTTGATTCAGCCTCTGCAGAGTGGGCCTGCTCTGCCCTTGGCTCCAATCCTCACACTAGCTTGTGTTTTCAGACTTCCGTCCCCACACACCTGGCCCACAAACCCTCCCTACTGGGAATTCTGGGGCCACAATGAAGCACTGTGCCTGCCTCCCAGGAGAAAAACATTGTCTATGGCGCTGCCCAGAAACCCCAAATGAGGATCAAACTGCTTGGCCCTCGGCAACACCCCAATTGCATAGGCTACCTTAAACAGTGATGCTCTGTCGCAAATAGCCTGAGCCCAGACCTTCCAACAGACACCGACACAGCTGGCTGCACACCCAGCACATTGGACCCGCCACTGCCTTAGGCCACCATCCATTCCCAACCTGGGTTTTCAGTCATCGGAACCTAGACCTTATCTCCAATCCCTGCACTGGGGGGAACCTGATGCACAAGTCAGAACCCCTCCTTCCCCCTGGCAAGAAACCTTGCTGCTGGCAGTGAGTCAAACCTTCAGTGTAGGAGAAAACGGCATGGCCCATGAGGCCATGCCCAAGTGTGAGGGACGCCTTGGGCACAAACACACATTGTGACCCTCAGCGTGAGTACCTTATTCAAGTAACGCCTCTCAGTGACTGGACCAAGAGCCCGCATATGTGGCTTGCCATGCCCATAGGCACCCAGGACTAACTAGATGGTGTGTATTCCAGTTGAGGGAACCCACTGCTGTGCTCTAGAGTCCCTCTCCTGGGGGGTCCCCTGTGGCAGAAAACAGTACTCTTCATTCCCACAGAATGAACACAAACACTTGGGAGCTTGGACAATCCCCCGAGAGGAAGGCTCTTCCTCGGCCTCTGAGACAACCCCTACCCTGACCGGACACTGTAAACGCAACACCCAGAGACAAAATCCTGAGTGACTGCCTCCCACTTGCCCTACTTTGATTTCCAGAGGATCTCCCCTCACGGACTAGAGATCAGGCCTGCCATTACATTGGCCCCGAGCTGAGCCAAGTTTGCTTTTTCAGACATCTGTCCCCACAGCCCTGGCAAACACAGCCTCTAGGCTGGGTCCTCTGGAGCCATACCACAGGACCGTGCCTGCTCTCTCCTGGGAAACTGTGTCCATTCCTTTGGCCACACACCTCCAGAATATGAGAAACCTCAAGGCCTCCGAGGACATCCCACTACTGGGAGCCTCACTGGACTCACAGGGGCATTCGGACACAAGCTGAGAGGCTACATCCATGAATGCATGCACACAGATGTCAACAGAGATAGAAGGTTGAGCCGGACAGGCCTTTAGGCTGTAGTCTCAACTCTTGCTTTGGTTTCCAGGTGTCACTCCTCAGAGGCTTTGGTTCGAAGAACAGGGTATGGGGCTTTCCTGAGGCACGGAACAGAACTCCTCTCGTCTCCACATGGGAAGTTTCCTAGTTGGAGCCGTGTCAAACACCTCATGTTGGAGAATCCTGCAGAGTCCCTGAGCCACCTCCACATTCCAAGGTCTCCCAGGCCACCAAGCCACAGTAGGACTCATCTTCAGGAGAGTCCATTTCAACTCTCCCCTCTGGGTAGCTCACCCAGGAGCCCGCAGATTGAGCCTGCCTTGTCCTGACTAAAGAGTGGGAATATGAGGTGGCGTTCCCAGGCATCCATGCTTAGACACCTGCTCTCGAGTCTTTCCATATGGGGCCTCTTGGAACCATCCAATAGGACTCGACTGTCGTGCAGAAGGTAACCTTCAGTTTTGGAGCAGTTCACAAATCCCATCGTAGGCAAAACTTTCTGGCCTCATGGAGCCCCCACACCCTTCAGGAAGAGGCCATGCTGGACAAAAACTCTAGCGTGAGGCGCGTCTCATAGTTGACATGACCTCAGTGCAGGAGATCTCGATTCAGCCTCTGCAGAGTGGGCCTGCCGTGCCCTCGGTCCCAAACCTCATGCTAGCTTGTGTTTTCCGACTTCCTTCCTCACACTCCTGGCAAACAAGCCTCCGGACTAGGAACTCTGGAACCAAAACCCAGCCCAGTGTCTGCCCAACGGAAGAAAAACGTTTCCCTGTGGGGCTCTCCAGAAAACCCAGATGAGGATCAACCTTCTCGGGCCTCGACGGTACCCGAACTGGATAGGCTGCTCTGGGCACTCATGCTCTGCCTGACACAGCCTGAAGCCAGACGTCCAGACAGACAAGGAGACAGCTGGCCGCACACCCAGCACTTCGGACACGCCATGGTCTTATGCCGTCACCTCATCCTAACCTTGGTTTTCAGATATCTGAACCTAGACATTAGATCAATTCTCCACACAGCTGGGTATAGCAAGCACAAAACAGAACTCCTCCTTCCCCATGGCTGTCAAGCTTGCTCTTGGCATGGAGTCACACCTTCAGGGTGGGAGAAACCTTCATGGCCCCTGATGCCACGCCCAAACTTGAGTGCTGCTTGGGCACAAATTCACACTGTGACACTCAGCATGAGCCCCATGTCAAAGAAAGGCCTGTCAGGGCCTGGACCAAGAGCCCACATATGGGGCTTGCCAAGCCCCTATGCACCCAATCCTCACCACGGTTTGTTTTTTCCAGTCGCCCCGCCCGTACCTGGAGCTCTGCTCTGGAATCCCTTTCTTGGAGAGACCCATGAGCCAGACAACACGACTCCACCCTTCCCACAAAATGACCTCAAACTCTTGGGAGCTGGGACAAATCCCCAGAGAGGGATACTCGTCCACAGTACCTGAGGCCACCGCTCCAATCCACGGCTATCCCGGACACAACATCCAGAGACAAAAGCCTGAAGGAACGCCTCCCACTCGCCCTTGTTTCAGAGGCCCAGGAGCTCCCTCTCGGGCTGTACATCCGGCCTGCCATACCCTAGGCGCCACTCATAAGCTGAGTTTGTGTATTGCGACTTCTGTGCCCACAGCCTGGACCCACACAACATCCAGGCTAGGGCCTCTGGACCAAACAGCGAAAGATTGTGCCTGCCCTCTCCAAGGAAAGTGTGCCCAATCCATTGACCACAACCCTACAGGTTAGGGAAAAGCTCCAAGGTCCCTGAGGCCATCAATAGTATAGGCCACCCTGGACTAAGAGGGGCTCTCTGACACCAGCGGAGCAACTATCTCCACTTAGACTCTCAGACAGTGTCCCCAGAGACAGAAGGTTGAAATGGACAGGCCCCCAGGCCCTAATCTGAACCTTAGCTTTGGTTTCCATGTTTCCGTTCTCAGAGGACTGTTTTCATAGACCAGCACATGGGGCTTTTCTGAGGCACCAAACCAAACATCTCTCATCTCCACATGGGCAGCTTTCTTACTGGGATGTATCAAACACTTCAGGTAGGAGAGTTCCGCAGGGCCAATGAACAACCAGCACATTCCAAGGTCTCCATGGACCCAAACGCACATTATGACGCATCCTCAGGAGAGGCCATTTCATCTCAGCCCCCTGGGTCGCGTGTTCCAGAGGCAGCAGATCAAACATATCTTGTCGCTAATAGCCAATGGGAATGCGAGGCATGCTGTACAGGGATCCATCCTTCGAACCCTGCTCTCCAGTCCTTCCATATGGTATGTCCTGGAGCCATGCAACAGGACTCGAATGTCCCGCAGAAGGAAACCTTGTGGTTTGGGGCAACCTCCAAACTCAGCGTGGGAAAACTTCCTTGGCCTCATGAGGCCCCCACTTCATGAAGGTGCCATCATGGACACATACTCCAGCCTCAGCCAACGTCTGATCCTCTGCCTGACTTCAGATGCAGGAGATTTTGATTCAGCCTCTGCAGTGTGGGCCTGCTCTGCCCTTGGCTCCAATCCTCACACTAGCTTGTGTTTTCAGACTTCCGTCCTCACACTCCTGGCCCACAAACCCTCCCTACTGGGAATTCTGGGGCCACAATGAAGCACTGTGCCTGCCTCCCAGGAGAAAAACATTGTCTATGGCGCTGCCCAGAAACCCCAAATGAGGATCAAACTGCTTGGCCCTCGGCAACACCACAATTGCATAGGCTACCTTAAACAGTGATGCTCTGTCGCAAATAGCCTGAGCCCAGACCTTCCAACAGACACCGACATAGCTGGCTGCACACCCAGCACATTGGACCCGCCACTGCCTTAGGCCACCATCCATTCCCAACCTGGGTTTTCATTCATCGGAACCTAGACCTTATCTCCAATCCCTGCACAGGGGGGAACCTGATGCACAAGTCAGAACCCCTCCTTCCCCTGGCAAGAAACCTTACTGCTGGCAGTGAGTCAAACCTTCAGTGTAGGAGAAAACAGCATGGCCCATGAGGCCACGCCCAAGCGTGAGGGCCGCCTTGGGCACAAACACACATTGTGACCCTCAGCGTGAGTACCTTTTTCAAGTAACGCCTCTCAGTGACTGGACCAAGAGCCCGCATATGTGGCTTGCCATGCCCATAGGCACCCAGGACTAACTAGATGGTGTGTATTCCAGTTGAGGGAACCCACTGCTGTGCTCTAGTGTCCCTCTCCTGGGAGGTCCCCTGTGGCAGAAAACAGTACTCTTCATTCCCACAGAATGAACACAAACACTTGGGAGCTTGGACAATCCCCCGAGAGGAAGGCTCTTCCTCGGCCTCTGAGACAACCCCTACCCTGACCGGACACTGTAAACGCAACACCCAGAGACAAAATCCTGAGTGACTGCCTCCCACTTGCCCTACTTTGATTTCCAGAGGATCTCCCCTCACGGACTAGAGATCAGGCCTGCCATTACATTGGCCCCTAGCTGAGCCAAGTTTGCTTTTTCAGACATCTGTCCCCACAGCCCTGGCAAACACAGCCTCTAGGCTGGGTCCTCTGGAGCCATAGCACAGGACCGTGCCTGCTCTCTCCTGGGAAACTGTGTCCATTCCTTTGGCCACACACCTCCAGAATATGAGAAACCTCAAGGCCTCCGAGGACATCCCACTACTGGGAGCCTCACTGGACTCACAGGGGCATTCGGACACAAGCTGAGCAGCTACATCCATGAATGCATGCACACAGATGTCAACAGAGATAGAAGGTTGAGCCGGACAGGCCTTTAGGCCGTAGTCTCAACTCTTGCTTTGGTTTCCAGGTGTCACTCCTCAGAGGCTTTGGTTCGAAGAACAGGGTATGGGGCTTTCCTGAGGCACGGAACAGAACTCCTCTCGTCTCCACATGGGAAGTTTCCTTGTTGGAGCCGTGTCAAACACCTCATGTTGGAGAATCCTGCAGAGTCCCTGAGCCACCTCCACATTCCAAGGTCTCCCAGGCCACCAAGCCACAGTAGGACTCATCTTCAGGAGAGTCCATTTCAACTCTCCCCTCTGGGTAGCTCACCCAGGAGCCCGCAGATTGAGCCTGCCTTGTCCTGACTAAAGAGTGGGAATATGAGGTGGCGTTCCCAGGCATCCATGCTTAGACACCTGCTCTCGAGTCTTCCATATGGGGCCTCTTGGAACCATCCAATAGGACTCGACTGTCGTGCAGAAGGTAACCTTCAGTTTTGGAGCAGTTCACAAATCCCATCGTAGGCAAAACTTTCTGGCCTCATGGAGCCCCCACACCCTTCAGGTAGAGGCCATGCTGGACAAAAACTCTAGCCTGAGGCACGTCTCATAGTTGACATGACCTCAGAGCAGGAGATCTCGATTCAGCCTCTGCAGAGTGGGCCTGCCGTGCCCTCGGTCCCAAACCTCACGCTAGCTTGTGTTTTCCGACTTCCTTCCTCACACTCCTGGCAAACAAGCCCTCCGGACTAGGAACTCTGGAACCAAAACCCAGCCCAGTGTCTGCCCAACGGAAGAAAAACGTTTCCCTGTGGGGCTCTCCAGAAAACCCAGATGAGGATCAACCTGCTCGGGCCTCGACGGTACCCGAACTGGATAGGCTGCTCTGGGCACTCATGCTCTGCCTGACACAGCCTGAAGCCAGACGTCCAGACAGACAAGGAGACAGCTGGCCGCACACCCAGCACTTCGGACACGCCATGGTCTTATGCCGTCACCTCATCCTAACCTTGGTTTTCAGATATCTGAACCTAGACATTAGATCAATTCTCCACACAGCTGGGTATAGCAAGCACAAAACAGAAGTCCTGCTTCCCCATGGCTGTAAAGCTTGCTCTTGGCATGGAGTCACACCTTCAGGGTGGGCGAAACCTTCATGGCCCCTGATGCCACGCCCAAACTTGAGTGCTGCTTGGGCACAAATTCACACTGTGACCCTCAGCATGAGCCCCATGTCAAAGAAAGGCCTGTCAGGGCCTGGACCAAGAGCCCACATATGGGGCTTGCCAAGCCCCTATGCACCCAATCCTCACCACGGTTTGAATTTTCCAGTCGCCCCGCCCGTACCTGGAGCTCTGCTCTGGAATCCCTTTCTTGGAGAGACCCATGAGCCAGACAACACGACTCCACCCTTCCCACAAAAAGACCCCAAAATCTTTGGAGCTGGGACAAATCCCCAGAGAGGGATACTTGTCCACAGTACCTGAGGCCACCGCTCCAATCCACGGCTATCCCGGACACAACATCCAGAGACAAAAGCCTGAAGGAACGCCTCCCACTCGCCCTTGTTTCAGAGGCCCAGGAGCTCCCTCTCGGGCTGTAAAACCGGCCGGCCATACCCTCGGCGCCACTCATAAGCTGAGTTTGTGTATTCAGACTTCTGTGCCCACAGCCAGGACCCACACAACATCCAGGCTAGGGCCTCTGGACCAAACAGCGAAAGATTGTGCCTGCCCTCTCCAGGAAAGTGTGCCCAATCCATTGACCACAACCCTACAGGTTAGGGAAATGCTCCAAGGTTCCTGAGGCCATCAATAGTATAGGCCACCCTGGACTAAGAGGGGCTCTCTGACACCAGCGGAGCAACTATCTCCATTTAGACTCTCAGACAGTGTCCCCAGAGACAGAAGGTTGAAATGGACAGGCCCCCAGGCCCTAATCTGAACCTTAGCTTTGGTTTCCATGTTTCCGTTCTCAGAGGACTGTTCTCGTAGACCAGCACATGGGGCTTTTCTGAGGCACCAAACCAAACATCTCTCATCTCCACACGGGCAGCTTTCTTACTGGGATGTATCAAACACTTCAGGTAGGAGAGTTCTGCAGTGCCACTGAACAACCAGCACATTCCAAGGTCTCCATGGACCCAAACGCACATTATGACGCATCCTCAGGAGAGGCCATTTCAACTCAGCCCCCTGGGTCGCGTGTTCCAGAGGCAGCAGATCAAACATATCTTGTCGCTAATAGCCAATGGGAATGCGAGGCATGCTGTACAGGGATCCATCCTTCGAACCCTGCTCTCCAGTCCTTCCATATGGTATGTCCTGGAGCCATGCAACAGGACTCGAATGTCCCGCAGAAGGAAACCTTGTGGTTTGGGGCAACCTCCAAACTCAGCGTGGGAAAACTTCCTTGGCCTCATGAGGCCCCCACTTCATGAAGGTGCCATCATGGACACATACTCCAGCCTCAGCCAACGTCTGATCCTCAGCCTGACTTCAGATGCAGGATTTTTGATTCATCCTCTGCAGAGTGGGCCTGCTCTGCCCTTGGCTCCAATCCTCACACTAGATTGTGTTTTCAGACTTCCGTCCTCACACTCCTGGCCCACAAACCCTCCCTACTGGGAATTCTGGGGCCACAATGAAGCACTGTGCCTGCCTCCCAAAAGAAAAACATTGTCTATGGCGCTGCCCAGAAACCCCAAATGAGGATCAAACTGCTTGGCCCTCGGCAACACCCCAATTGCATAGGCTACCTTAAACAGTGATGCTCTGTCACAAATAGCCTGAGCCCAGACCTTCCAACAGACACCGACAAAGCTGGCTGCACACCCAGCACATTGGACACGCCACTGCCTTAGGCCACCATCCATTCCCAACCTGGGTTTTCAGTCACCGGAACCTAGACCTTATCTCCAATCCCTGCACAGGGGGGAACCTGATGCACAAGTCAGAACCGCTCCTTCCCCATGGCAAGAAACCTTGCTGCTGGCAGTGAGTCAAACCTCCAGTGTAGGAGAAAACGGCATGGCCCATGAGGCCACGCCCAAGCGTGAGGGCCGCCTTGGGCACAAACACACATTGTGACCCTCAGCGTGAGTACCTTATTCAAGTAGTGCCTCTCAGTGACTGGACCAAGAGCCCGCATATGTGGCTTGCCATGCCCATAGGCACCCAGGACTAACTAGATGGTGTGTATTCCAGTTGAGGGAACCCACTGCTGTGCTCTAGAGTCCCTCTTTTGGGGGGTCCCCTGTGGCAGAAAACAGTACTCTTCATTCCCACAGAATGAACACAAACACTTGGGAGCTTGGACAATCCCCCGAGAGGAAGGCTCTTTCTTGGCCTCTGAGACAACCCCTACCCTGACCGGACACTGTAAACGCAACACCCAGAGACAAAATCCTGAGTGACTGCCTCCCACTTGCCCTACTTTGATTTCCAGAGGATCTCCCCTCACGGACTAGAGATCAGGCCTGCCATTACATTGGCCCCTAGCTGAGCCAAGTTTGCTTTTTCAGACATCTGTCCCCACAGCCCAGGCAAACACAGCCTCTAGGCTGGGTCCTCTGGAGCCATACCACAGGACCGTGCCTGCTCTCTCCTGGGAAACTGTGTCCATTCCTTTGGCCACACACCTCCAGAATATGAGAAACCTCAAGGCCTCCGAGGACATCCCACTACTGGGAGCCTCACTGGACTCACAGGGGCATTCGGACACAAGCTGAGCAGCTACATCCATGAATGCATGCACACAGATGTCAACAGAGATAGAAGGTTGAGCCGGACAGGCCTTTAGGCCGTAGTCTCAACTCTTGCTTTGGTTTCCAGGTGTCACTCCTCAGAGGCTTTGGTTCGAAGAACAGGTTATGGGGCTTTCCTGAGGAACGGAACAGAACTCATATCATCTCCACATGGGAAGTATCCTTGTTGGAGCCGTGTCAAACACCTCATGTTGGAGAATCCTGCAGAGTCCCTGAGCCACCTCCACATTCCAAGGTCTGCCAGGCCACCAAGCCACAGTAGGACTCATCTTCAGGAGAGTCCATTTCAACTCTCCCCTCTGGGTAGCTCACCCAGGAGCCGGCAGATTGAGCCTGCCTTGTCCTGACTAAGGAGTGGGAATATGAGGTGGCGTTCCCAGGCATCCATGCTTAGACACCTGCTCTCGAGTCTTTCCATATGGGGCCTCTTGGAACCATCCAATAGGACTCGACTGTCGTGCAGAAGGTAACCTTCAGTTTTTGAGCAGTTCACAAATCCCATCGTAGGCAAAACTTTCTGGCCTCATGAAGCCCCTACACCCTTCAGGAAGAGGCCATGCTGGACAAGAACTCTAGCCTGAGCCACGTCTCATAGTTGACATGACCTTAGTGCAGGAGATCTCGATTCAGCCTCTGCAGAGTGGGCCTGCCGTGCCCTCGGTCCCAAACCTCACGCTAGCTTGTGTTTTCAGACTTCCTTCCTCACACTCCTGGCAAACAAGCCCTCTGGACTAGGAACTCCGGAACCAAAACCCAGCCCAGTGTCTGCCCAACGGAAGAAAAACGTTTCCCTGTGGGGCTCTCCAGAAAACCCAATGAGGATCAACCTGCTCGGTCCTCGACAGTACCCGAACTGGATAGGCTGCTCTGGGCACTCATGCTCTGCCTGACACAGCCTGAAGCTAGACGTCCAGACAGACAAGGAGACAGCTGGCCGCACACCCAGCACTTCGGACACGCCATGGTCTTATGCCGTCACCTCATCCTAACCTTGGTTTTCAGATATCTGAACCTAGACATTAGATCAATTCTCCACACAGCTGGGTATAGCAAGCACAAAACAGAACTCCTCCTTCCCCATGGCTGTCAAGCTTGCTCTTGGCATGGAGTCACACCTTCAGGGTGGGCGAAACCTTCATGGCCCCTGATGCCACGCCCAAACTTGAGTGCTGCTTGGGCACAAATTCACACTGTGACCCTCAGCATGAGCCCCATGTCAAAGAAAGGCCTGTCAGGGCCTGGACCAAGAGCCCACATATGGGGCTTGCCAAGCCCCTATGCACCCAATCCTCACCACGGTTTGAATTTTCCAGTCGCCCCGCCCGTACCTGGAGCTCTGCTCTGGAATCCCTTTCTTGGAGAGACCCATGAGCCAGACAACACGACTCCACCCTTCCCACAAAAAGACCCCAAAATCTTTGGAGCTGGGACAAATCCCCAGAGAGGGATACTCGTCCACAGTACCTGAGGCCACCGCTCCAATCCACGGCTATCCCGGACACAACATCCAGAGACAAAAGCCTGAAGGAACGCCTCCCACTCGCCCTTGTTTCAGAGGCCCAGGAGCTCCCTCTCGGGCTGTAAAACCGGCCGGCCATACCCTCGGCGCCACTCATAAGCTGAGTTTGTGTATTCAGACTTCTGTGCCCACAGCCAGGACCCACACAACATCCAGGCTAGGGCCTCTGGACCAAACAGCGAAAGATTGTGCCTGCCCTCTCCAGGAATGTGTGCCCAATCCATTGACCACAACCCTACAGGTTAGGGAAAAGCTCCAAGGTTCCTGAGGCCATCAATAGTATAGGCCACCCTGGACTAAGAGGGGCTCTCTGACACCAGCGGAGCAACTATCTCCATTTAGACTCTCAGACAGTGTCCCCAGAGACAGAAGGTTGAAATGGACAGGCCCCCAGGCCCTAATCTGAACCTTAGCTTTGGTTTCCATGTTTCCGTTCTCAGAGGACTGTTCTCGTAGACCAGCACATGGGGCTTTTCTGAGGCACCAAACCAAACATCTCTCATCTCCACACGGGCAGCTTTCTTACTGGGATGTATCAAACACTTCAGGTAGGAGAGTTCTGCAGTGCCACTGAACAACCAGCACATTCCAAGGTCTCCATGGACTCAAACGCACATTATGACGCATCCTCAGGAGAGGCCATTTCAACTCAGCCCCCTGGGTCGCGTGTTCCAGAGGCAGCAGATCAAACATATCTTGTCGCTAATAGCCAATGGGAATGCGAGGCATGCTGTACAGGGATCCATCCTTCGAACCCTGCTCTCCAGTCCTTCCATATGGTATGTCCTGGAGCCATGCAACAGGACTCGAATGTCCCGCAGAAGGAAACCTTGTGGTTTGGGGCAACCTCCAAACTCAGCGTGGGAAAACTTCCTTGGCCTCATGAGGCCCCCACTTCATGAAGGTGCCATCATGGACACATACTCCAGCCTCAGCCAACGTCTGATCCTCAGCCTGACTTCAGATGCAGGATTTTTGATTCATCCTCTGCAGAGTGGGCCTGCTCTGCCCTTGGCTCCAATCCTCACACTAGATTGTGTTTTCAGACTTCCGTCCTCACACTCCTGGCCCACAAACCCTCCCTACTGGGAATTCTGGGGCCACAATGAAGCACTGTGCCTGCCTCCCAAAAGAAAAACATTGTCTATGGCGCTGCCCAGAAACCCCAAATGAGGATCAAACTGCTTGGCCCTCGGCAACACCCCAATTGCATAGGCTACCTTAAACAGTGATGCTCTGTCACAAATAGCCTGAGCCCAGACCTTCCAACAGACACCGACAAAGCTGGCTGCACACCCAGCACATTGGACACACCACTGCCTTAGGCCACCATCCATTCCCAACCTGGGTTTTCAGTCACCGGAACCTAGACCTTATCTCCAATCCCTGCACAGGGGGGAACCTGATGCACAAGTCAGAACCGCTCCTTCCCCATGGCAAGAAACCTTGCTGCTGGCAGTGAGTCAAACCTCCAGTGTAGGAGAAAACGGCATGGCCCATGAGGCCACGCCCAAGCGTGAGGGCCGCCTTGGGCACAAACACACATTGTGACCCTCAGCGTGAGTACCTTATTCAAGTAGTGCCTCTCAGTGACTGGACCAAGAGCCCGCATATGTGGCTTGCCATGCCCATAGGCACCCAGGACTAACTAGATGGTGTGTATTCCAGTTGAGGGAACCCACTGCTGTGCTCTAGAGTCCCTCTTTTGGGGGGTCCCCTGTGGCAGAAAACAGTACTCTTCATTCCCACAGAATGAACACAAACACTTGGGAGCTTGGACAATCCCCCGAGAGGAAGGCTCTTTCTCGGCCTCTGAGACAACCCCTACCCTGACCGGACACTGTAAACGCAACACCCAGAGACAAAATCCTGAGTGACTGCCTCCCACTTGCCCTACTTTGATTTCCAGAGGATCTCCCCTCACGGACTAGAGATCAGGCCTGCCATTACATTGGCCCCTAGCTGAGCCAAGTTTGCTTTTTCAGACATCTGTCCCCACAGCCCTGGCAAACACAGCCTCTAGGCTGGGTCCTCTGGAGCCATAGCACAGGACCGTGCCTGCTCTCTCCTGGGAAACTGTGTCCATTCCTTTGGTCACACACCTCCAGAATATGAGAAACCTCAAGGCCTCCGAGGACATCCCACTACTGGGAGCCTCACTGGACTCACAGGGGCATTCGGACACAAGCTGAGCAGCTACATCCATGAATGCATGCACACAGATGTCAACAGAGATAGAAGGTTGAGCCGGACAGGCCTTTAGGCCGTAGTCTCAACTCTTGCTTTGGTTTCCAGGTGTCACTCCTCAGAGGCTTTGGTTCGAAGAACAGGTTATGGGGCTTTCCTGAGGAACGGAACAGAACTCATATCATCTCCACATGGGAAGTATCCTTGTTGGAGCCGTGTCAAACACCTCATGTTGGAG
>NW_028134467.1:0-74000 GCF_964662115.1 Mustela nivalis | reverse complement strand
TAATTGTATAGGTAAACTTGGAAACCAGTGACCTCTTGAGCTTAGCAGGAGATAGACAATGGACATCAGTTGTCACAGTGGTGCCTCTGGCAGAACCTATTGCAAATCCCTAGGCAAAATTAGACCTCAAGGATCTGAGAGAATGTCTAAGAAGTACTTGATACATCCCTTGTGTATGGTTTATTGAAGTGTCCACCTGTCTGAAAGCTGGGGAATCTAGATAAGGGAGGGAAAATTAGTTATGATAAAACATATCAACAACCATGAATAAATGTTGTAAAACTAATTGTCATGGCTCATATACAATATGCCCAACGAGGGACCATCAAAAGGAAAGCATCAGTTATGTTCATTGTGAAATGTTTTATTCAAAATAAAGCAATGAGAGGGGAAGACACAATGAGAAAATTACCATTTTTTAAATGGTAACCTTCTTACAAAATGGGATAGGGTTTATATTCTAAGTAGTATACTGAAAAGTAAAACATTGGGGCACCTGGGCGGCTCAGTGGTTTGGGCTGCTGCCTTTGGCTCGGGTCATGATCTTAGGGTCCTGGGGTCGAGCCCTGCATCGGGCTCTCTGCTCCGCAGGAAGCCTGCTTCTCTCTCTCTCTCCCTCTTTCTCTCTCTCTCTCTCTGCCTGCCTCTCTGCCTACTTGTGATCTCTCTCTGTCAAATAAATAAATAAAATCTTTAAAAAAAAGGAAAAGAAAGGTAAAACATTAACAAATAAAATTTAAGTTTAAAAAAATTATGTAATTTTTTAAAAAGGTTAAAAATAGCAGAACCATTTTTCTTATAACTGGAAAATACATTGTATATATATCTATCAAAAATAACTTGTCGGGTTCCTGGGTGGCTTGTGGGTTAAGCCGCTGCCTTCAGCTCAGGTCATGATCTCAGGGTCCTGGGATGGAGCCCCACATTGGGCTCTCTGCTCAACGGAGAGCCTGATACCTCCTCTCTCTCTTTGCCTGCCTCTCTGCCTACTTGTAATCTCTCTCTCTCAAATAAATGAATAAAATCTTTTAAAAAAAATAACTTGTCATGGGGGCACCTGGGTGGCTCAGTGGGTTAAAGCCTCTGCCTTTGGTTCAGGTCATGATCCCAGAATCCTTGGATCGAGTCTCACATCGGGCTCTCAGCTCAGCAGGGATCCTGCTTCCCCCCTCTCACTCTGCCTGACCCTGCCTACTTGTGATCTCTGTCAAAGAAATAAATAAAATCTTTATAAATAAATTTAAAAAAATAACTCGTCATGTTTGGATCAGGAGCATATGGAAAAAAATAATATCTGAGGACAATACTTCTGCCATGTTTTGTGCCTTGTTAATATTTTTAAACAGTCAGGCAACTTTTAGCTTTATTGAAATACCTGCTAAGAGACCAGCAGTGCCTTTTGGAGCCCTATGACTATAAAAATTAATTGCAAATATTCAAAATGTTTACTATGGTGTCACTATTTAGGGCCACCACCAAGCATGTTTCAGAAGTAAGCATAACTGTTACTCTTCTGTAAGGCAAAAGGGCATGTTTTCAGGAGTTCCATCTGCTGTACCAGGAGGTGAATCAAGTAATGAATTTTGTCTATAAAATAATTTACTTTTCAATCTAACATTCCTCATTCCACATTATAATAATAAAATCTAGGAGGAGACTAAAACAAACAAACAACTACAACTACAACAACCAGCTTTTCCTTCAGTGGAAAAGTAAATAGAACCTTATGAGTAGCCTGAAATTTATTTTTAAATATTTTTAAGATAAGCGTTTTTGTTAGAAAACCATATATTTTATATAGCTAAGAAATAACAGGCAAAGTTTTATTAACGTCTAAAAAGTCTAGTTACTTCTATTTATCTATTAACTCATCTCTTTATGAAGTAGAACATGATCACATCTATTGTATCTACCCAAGTTTGTATGCTTTGGTTATTTTATGTTTGCTATTTCCTTGCTTAATTTTTGCAATATTTGATACATAATAGTATCTTTAAGTCCATCTACAGTTTCACAGAATTTGCTTGAACTTCATAAAAATGTACCATACTTTTTGCACTGTCCTTGTTTTACTTCTCTATTAACTTTCCAAGATTTATTGACATTAGAGTGTGTAGCTATCATTTATTTTTATTCCTTCATAATGCTATGTTTACAAATTTGTATTTATCTGTACTTTTAAAAATATCTTAATTATATACCATTTGTCATCTCGCGTAACACTCACCTTACTTCTACACTTTTCAGATATTATGTAACTGAAAACCACAACTCAGCAACACTATAGCACCATTTTTCAAAATTAAATGTCTTACCAGATTTCTTTAATTCTATCCTTTATTTGTATTAGATGACCCTTTATTCTGGTATTTGGCATTGTTCATATGGAGGAAAGCTTATAAGTTGATATTCCATCAATAGAAGGGTTTATTATGATTGATTAATGATTTTCATTTAGAATGCATAGAATATGGTTCATTTAATATTTCTTTCTTACTCTCTGAGTGGAACATAGTGCTATCTATGTAATAGCCACTAAAATATTAAGTTAATTACCTAGATTTTAAACTTCATATGAATAGGAATAACATACAGAACTCTTCTCAGATTGGGACACCTGGGTGGCTCAGTCAGTTAAACGCCTGAGCCTTTAGCTCAGGTCATGATCTTAGGGTCCTGGGACGCAGTTCTGCAACAGATTCCCTGCTTAGCCGGGAGTTTGCCTCTCCTTCACCCTGCTGCTCCCCCTGCTTGTGCTCTCTCTCACTCACAAATAAATAAAATTAAAAAAATAAATTCTTCTCAGATAGCTAATATAGAATATCATCTTTGTATTCATCAAAGGGAAAGTGCCATATAATAATGAAATTCAGACTACTTCAAATTCATTTTTTAACCAGTAAGAAAGTACTGGAAACAAGCCAAAAATGTCTTTAATGAATTAAAGAAATAGATTGTTTCTAAAATAAATTGCAAGATTTTTATACTAGATATCAGTGTAAATATTCATTACACAAGGATATTCTAAAAATAAACCTGAGAAAACTACTTGACATATATGATGACAAAAACGAGTTTGACAAAAGTCAGTTTGGGTAAACTTACAACACCTACCACCTGAAACTCTTGTTCTATTATTTTAATTATTTTAATTTACAAAAATACAAAAATAATATATCAGAGTAAGTATATTGATAGCTTTGAAGGTATGCTCTGGTTGTGCACTGTTTACTATTTAAAGGGAAATCAAGTATGTGATACTTATGGTGTGACTATTAAAATTCAACAAGTTCAGAAGCATACAAGAAATAGAATAAAGACAAAAGATGACCCTTACTTATCCTAAAGATAGACAATGGTATATATGTGCTAGTTGGGGAGAGAATCCAGTCCGTAGATGGAGGATGTGGTAGTGGAAAAAAAAAGACACAACGTTTTGGTTGAACGTTTAGCACTATATTTAACAAAGTGAAATTGTGTGTTAATAGCCTTGAATAAAATCCAAAAACTATTTTCAATTCGTTGAAGATTATTTAGGAAAAACTTGAAAAATACAACTTGATAAGGATTCCAATAAAAGATTCATAAGCAATACAAGTTTCAGAATTTTTAGTATATTTTCCCTAAAAAGCCATTTGATTTAAATTAAAAAGAATTCTATTTACCTGCCACTTAAATAAGAGGAAATTATTTGGTTTTGTAATAAGTCAATAAAATAAATTAACATATCTTGAGAAGACAGATATGCACACTAAGTTAAAAATAATAGGGCTTAAGCTGTTCAGGAAACATTTGTAAAATTCCTTGCCATCAGCTAGCTCTGGAGTTCTGCTAGGTGAGTAAGGCCATGTATGTTACTGCTCAGAGTACTGAGGCAAAGCAATTGTCCCCTTCGCATCCATTTTTTGCCGTTGATATGTCATGCTATGTTGTTTAGAGATACATAGATGGCCCTACATGAAGGCCTTTTTTTGTGTGTATATGGGTGACTGTGATTTAACTTTCAAATCAGATGGCTCCTGATTTACAATGATTCAACTTATGAAATATTTGGCAATGATGTGAAAGTGAAAGTGATTCAGTAGAATCTGAACTTTGAACTTTGAATTTGGGTCTTTATAAAAAGGGCCAGTGTCATGTGGTATGGTGCCATCTTGTGATGCTGGGCAGGGGCAGTGAGCCACAGCTCCCAGTCAGCTAGAAGATTACAGGGGTGAACACCTGATATTCTTATAACCATTCTATATATAACGATTCTTCTTTTTTTTAGTGTAATATTTAATAAATTGCATGTGATATTTGATACTTTGTTATAAAATAGGCTTTGCTTAAGATGATTTTGCCCAAATGCAGGCAAATGTAAGAGTTCTGAGTATGTTTAAATAAGCTTAAGGTAAGCTATGATATTTGATAGTTTAGTGGTATTAAATGCATTTTCAATTTTTTATGGGTGTCTCTGTACATAGCCCCCTTGTAAGCTGAGGAACATCTCTATATGTATATGTAGCTTTGGTATGGCTTACATATTATTGGTATGAAACATCTAGAACAGTACGTGTGCCATATAATTGTCTACAACATCAAACAAGTTTCTTGAAAACTTGTGCCAAAGGGGTTATGTCTTTAAGGATTCTTATTTCAGAAGGGTTCTCTCAAACGTAAGATTTTTCAGAAGTTAAGTGAAAACCTGACCAAACTAAACATTTTTCCATTTTCCCTAGTGAGCAAAGATAGCTAAAATCTATCTGCCATTTTCAACACTGTACTCAACGACTGTAATTCTAATTTAAGAACAGATTATTTTTATCAAAACCACATGTTGGCCTAATCTTACACAATATTCATAAATCTCACTCAGAGCCTTGGACACTTTTATTTGTTGAGTCTATATGGTACTACGGACATTCATCTTTTTTGACCTCATAGCTTCATGTATGTCTATACTTTTGAAAATACATGCATCATAGTTCCATTGTAAAATGTATGGGTTATAAAATGTGCTATGCTATCAAAATGGTAATAAGAACATACAAATGACCTGATGTAATGAACTGGACCAGATTGCCAGATATCACATTTCATACCAGAGAGATTCAGTGGTAAGTTTTAAAATGGCCAGCTATACTTCGACTGAATTAAAACTCATTTAACTTCTTTCTTTGTGTACAGTATTATACATTAGTCAGTATTAGAGTAAATAAGTACTTTGGACAGATGTAAATATGCTGTAATAAAAATGTTTTCCTTCTTTCTTTTAGTCCTTTTTACTTGTAAGACTAGCCACAAATACCATGCCTCCCCCAAAATAATTTGCAATCCAAATTTATCTCTAAATGAATTTATTGCACAGAAAAAAAAATATACATATATATACACTTACAGTAGACATGTTCAAGAATAGTTACACAACAGCAGGGCCCTAAATGTAAGCAGTATAGTTGTTTTGTTTTGTTTTGTTGTTTTCTTTAAAAAAAAAGAGGTTATATGAAATATTGGAATTTTATTTCGAGGCCTAGTATTTCAAGACAGTTAACTACACTTACAGTGTCAACAGCCTCTTGTTGGCAGTATGATTTTATTGGCTCCATGGAATAACAGCAAGAATTTACTATTGCTCCTTTCTTTTATGACACACACAGAAAAAACAAATTGACACATTTGCTCAAGACCAACCAGAATCATTTTAACCTATCAAAATGGATGGGAGGCCTTCACTGCCAAAGTCACTGCTGGGTTTTCACAATTCATTGCAGACAATCTACTACTCCCATTATGATAAAGGAGAGAAGAGTCATAATCAGGGAAGAAAGCTAGATTAATACTTGGAATTATCATTGAATTATTTAGCCTGCTATAGGATTATTATTATTACTGTCATTTGATAATTTTCTCTCATTTTATTAAACACAACTGTGAGTAATTACCCTACCTAATATTTCTCTATATTGGCTGACTAGCTAGCAAACATTCATGAAAATATCCATTAGCCACACATATAAAATGCTGCATTATGATGCTGTTGAATCAGAACATACCACTACCTGACCTGTAGCTCTTTGAGGATTTGCAAATCCATTAATTCTATGTTTATTGGATTCTTCCCATACAATTAGAAAATTTATAATAGAGTCCATGAACATTATTAGTTTTACCATTTTAAACCAGCAATCACACTTTGATTTTTACAACAAAAGCAGAAATATAAACACACACATTTGGATCAGGTTTCTGTTAGTGTCTGGACTTCAAAATCCTATTCCTCAAGATAATGCACACCAAAGTTCTGGATTAAACAAGAAATTAGATGGCACCTGAACACTTGGTTTAATATTCTCCAAAGGACTATGCAACTTATTTCTTACATTATGACATTGTTTTACAAAGATCCACACTTTTATAATGTTAGTATTTTTAATAATCAATAAAGTCAATTAGTCATGATTAAAAATCAAACTTAAAAATTTCTACTTTTTGCTTTTGCCCCCTCCATTTAGAACTTATTTATAGCCTGATAATTCAAAGGTCCCTATGTTTATGAAAATCTGGACAGAAATAGCTCTAAGATCCCATTAGAACTTGATATTAATCTAAGTCTTTTGGCTCCATTTATCCTGAGAGCAAAGAGTAGGACAAAGGATTTGAGTACTGTTAGGTTATCTTGGAGATTATCCAAGGTAGAAAAGAATGGGAAAGTGATACAGTGAAGAAGCAACTTTGTCAAAGAGGTACATTGTTGATATAATTGCTGTGGATAGAAAATGAAGGCTTGCTTTTACTGAAAGGTCCTGAGAAACTTCTTTAAGCTGTCCTCATGAAGAGCTGAAAACTGACAATTTTATCTGTGGTTCTTATTTCCACTTCACTGAGAGTTGTCCTCAGAGGACATTAACTGTCCTACAATTTTGGGTTGTGTTGGACACATTCTAAAATGAGAGATAGAACATGAGATGCTATCAGTGTTAAGTAACTGCAATTTCCCATGGAACTATCCACCACAGGTTTGGCTATAATCAGTTGTTGGGCCTTGATATCAGAGGGATTTGAGGCAGTATCATTTTAGGTTAATCATTATATATGAAATTTCCAAAAACTTCAACTGATGAAACTTTGATTATAAATCTATAAATATAACAATAAATCTACCGTATTCAAATTATTTTCATAGAAATACACAGACAAAGTATCAATTGATTAATATTTTAATGTTACAAAATACTGAACTGAAAGAATTTGGTCATATAACAACGTGTAAGAAGTAGAACTTAGGTTTACGTTAGAACTCAGGATGCATTTGAGACTCAGTTAAGAAATTGAATGGAGGGATGCCTGGGTGGCTCAGTGGGTTAAGCCACTGTCTTCGGCTCAGGTCATGATCCTAGGGTCCTGGGACCGAGCCCCAAATCGGGCTCTCTGCTCAGCAGGGAGCCTGCTTCCTCCTCTCTCTCTGCCTGCCTCTCTGCCTGCTTGTCATCTCTCTCTGTCAAATAAATAAATAAAATCTTAAAAAAAGAAATTGAATGGATGTCTGACTATCTTATAGGTTTGCTAAAAATCAGTGACTTTGTGTTCACGTGTGGCTATGCAGGAATTTTTAACTTTCTCTAAGAAGTTATTAGATTTGATTATATAATGGCAGTAAGGGATGGGGAAAAGCAAAGTACAAACCCCATAAAGACAAAGACACTGAGTATGAGAAAAGAGTAATAGATAAGAAGAATCAATGCGTTTGAGGAAAGTGGGAATTGAAATACACAATGATTGTTGACTTTTTTAGATGGAGAAAACAAAACTAGCTTGCAAGAAGGAAATAACAGAAGACATGCTGTGATGTGAGGCAGAATCCTGGAAAAGGCAGTAACGTGGAATAAAGGAGTAGGGAGAGCATATCAGGGAATTTGGATAGGAAGGAGTTAGGAGGTAATTGCTTGATAACTTTTATATGGCCCACTTAAATGCACAGATTTTTCTTCTTTAATTTATATGGAGAACAGGGTGTCCTTTCTCTTCCCTTTCAGAGCACCAGAGGTGTACTCTTTCAGACTGAAAACCTGAAAAGCTCAGGACTCAGTTGCTTAAGCACAGCTGAGAGGACATATTTCAATTAAGATTTACATTTTGCTGTATGTAGTAGACTGTCAAAAGTGGTTTAACCATATTTTTTCATTTAACAAGAAGCCTAGAGAGAGTGTTTTCTGGTGTTGGTTCAGAGTCTTAAGAAAGTCAAGTGAACTATCTTAGAGGTTTTCATGGCTTTTTATTCACAGTTGCAAAAATTGCTGTTGGAGTTCTCACTATTAAGCCCACATTCCTGGCAGAAAGATAGAGGTAAAAGAGCATGATGGCTTGTACGACTAATACTTTGTCATATGGTTACAATATAACTAGAAAAGAGACAATAAAATATTTGATGTTGTTTTAAGTTTCCTTGTTATCAATCCCTCAGTGCTTTCTGATATTAAAGGAAAAAGTAGATGGATATTGACCTGGCAAGTATCAACACCTGTCCATCTCTCTTGGATAACCAATATCTCTATAATCTCTTCTTCCCAGTAAAAAAAAAAAATATATATATATTCATAACCCACACTGTGCCATCTCAAGTTACTGCACCAAGATAAAATTACAATGATTTTCAGTTGTTCCAAATGGACAGAATACCCTTCCTTATGCTATCATGTCTTATAAGATAGATAATTGGCTTGCTACCAATATACCCAGATGTGACAGTGGAAGAGACAGGAAAAATATAATAATATTTATTTATTCCTTGGGTTGACCCTGTTTACACAGATGCATTACTATTAGAAAAGGTTGGTTTGGGACATTGGAATGAATTTACTTAATGGGTCTGTATGTAATTGGATTGGAGGAAATTTTTAATTTCTACAAAAATTATTAGAATTCTATCTTATCCTCTTTTGTTAATTTTCACATGTTAACAAAGCCAACGTTTTTGTCTAGCAGACAAGATCTTAAATCCTAACAAAACTCAATTTTTTCCTTTTTTTTTTTTAAGTTTGAGATCCTCATGTTCTCTCACGCTGCTTTAAATACAACTCAAAAAACAAAAAGGAGCTAAATGGGGCAGTAAGACCAGACTTTTTATTTTATTTTATTTATCTTATTTTTAATTAAAAAATTAAAGATTGTATTTATTTATTTGAGAGAGAAAGCATGAATGGGGCAGGGGGAGGTAGCTGCAGAGAGAGACTGAGAAGTATCCTCCCTAATGAGCAGGAAGCCCGATATGGAGCTCGATCCCAGGATCCTGACTGAGATCATGACCAGAGACAAAGGCAGAGACATGTGAAAAATCCCTTTTTTTTCTGGGAAACAATACTTTACAAGAGATGTTTGAAAAAGTACTGGGGAATCAACTTTAATAGGAGACACAAAAATTTAATTGACTTTTGTAAAGCTACAGGGATCCAAATGATGGGAATCCCAGCCCGTTTAGGTTGTGGACCACAGAGTATTCTTCTCTGTAATATTTTATTTTCTTCCATGTCTACTAACTCCAGTCCAAGTTCACTGATCTCTTTTTAGATAGTGCAAAACATGGCAAAGAATACCAAACGAGTGCCCAGTATTCTACATTTATTACATCATTTCTAACATATAGAAGTGTGTTATCAAGGCTGGTTCTGTGAAAGAACATAGTTATGCTAAAGTGTGTTTGTTCTCCAAGAAATTAAATGCACGATTATCACACAATTATAAAATACTTGTGTCAAGAATTTTTATTCAAAAAGTAATAAGAGAAGCAGATATTAAAACTAGTTCACATGGTTATTTGGGATATAAGCAGAGTTGTACAGCAGAAGTGCTCTGGGCCCATAATTTGGGATATAGAATTTATGTTGTCTAATTTTTATTCAAAAAGTAATAAGAGAAGCAGATATTAAAACTAGTTCACATGGTTATTTGGGATATAAGCAGAGTTGTGCAGCAGAAGTTCTCTGGGCCCATAATTTGGGATATAGAATTTATGTTGTCTAATGAAAAATCACTAACTTGCATTATTGTTAACAAGAATCTTGTGCATTACCATCAGTTTTCTACATTATAACCTCTTGCTCTACAGTTTGTAAATAACTTTGTCAATAGCAAGCTAATAAATGGGGTGACTCCAATGGATTGAGATAATCTCCAGAGTTTCTGCTACATAATGCCCAGGACTCCATTGAAAGGACACCTAAGAATTTATTTTGCCCAAAAATTTGATCATTTTTTTCACTGTCCTTACCTATTTTCCAAACCTAGTCCTTTTGTTTCACCTTTCAATCTACAGACAACCCTGTATCTGACTGACTTGTTAATTCTGGGAATGTCTTGCAGATTAATTTGCTTGCCAGAGGTGGTTCCTCTAATTGATATCTAAGAACCCTAATTAGTTAAGAAAACTTTTTTTAACATTTTCAATTCTATTTATTATTATTATTATTGTTGCTAATAGCTTTATTATAAATAATTCACAAGGGCATCTTTCTGACAAAAGACAAAGAGCTGGCTACTAGTAGAAAAAGTACATTTGACTCTGTCAGTGACCCGACTTATCAAAAAGAAAAGAGAAAGGACCCAAATAAATAAAATCATGCATGAAAGAGGAGAGATCACAACTAACACCAAAGAAATACAAACTATTACAAGAACATACTATGAGCAACTCTACGGCAATAAATTTGACAATCTGGAAGAAATGGATGCATTCCTAGAAACATATAAACTACCCCAACTGAGCGAGGAAGAAATAGAAAGCATGAACAGACCCATAACCAGTAAGGAGATTGAAACAGTCATTAAAAATCTCCAAACAAACAAAAGCCCAGGGCCAGACGGCTTCCCGGGGGAATTCTACCAAACATTTAAAGAAGAACTAATTCCTATTCTCCTGAAACTGTTCCAAAAAATAGAAATGGAAGGAAAACTTCCAAACTCATTTTATAAGGCCAGCATCACCTTGATCCCAAAACCAGACAAGGATCCCACCAAAAAAGAGAGCTATAGACCAATATCCTTGATGAACACAGATGCGAAAATTCTCACCAAAATACTAGCCAATAGGATTCAACAGTACATTAAAAAGATTATTCACCATGACCAGGTGGGATTTATTCCAGGGCTGCAAGGTTGGTTCAACATCCACAAATCAGTCAATGTGATACAACACATCAATAAAAGAAAAAACAAGAACCATATGATACTCTCAATAGATGCTGAAAAAGCATTTGACAAAGTACAGCATCCCTTCCTGACCAAAACTCTTCAAAGGGTAGGGATAGAGGGCACATACCTCAATATCATCAAAGCCATCTATGAAAAACCCACCGCAAATATCATTCTCAATGGAGAAAAACTGAAAGCTTTTCCACTAAGGTCAGGAACACGGCAGGGATGTCCATTATCACCACTGCTATTCAACATAGTACTAGAGGTCCTAGCCTCAGCAATCAGACAACAAAAGGAAATTAAAGGCATCCAAATCGGCAAAGAAGAAGTCAAATTATCACTCTTCGCAGATGATATGATACTATATGTGGAAAACCCAAAAGACTCCACTCCAAAACTGCTAGAACTTATACAGGAATTCAGTAACGTGTCAGGATATAAAATCAATGCACAGAAATCAGTTGCATTTCTCTACACCAACAGCAAGACAGAAGAAAGAGAAATTAAGGAGTCAATCCCATTTACAATTGCACCCAAAGCCATAAGATACCTAGGAATAAACCTAACCAAAGAGACACAGAATCTATACTCAGAAAACTATAAAGTACTCGTGAAAGAAATTGAGGAAGACACAAAGAAATGGAAAAATCTTCCATGCTCCTGGATTGGAAGAATAAATATTGTGAAAATGTCTATGCTACCTAAAGCAATCTACACATTTAATGCAATTCCTATCAAAGTACCATCCATCTTTTTCAAAGAAATGGAACAAATAATTTTAAAATTTATATGGAACCAGAAAAGACCTTGTATAGGGTTTTTTTTAAAGTTTGCCACAGATCCAGATTCTTTTAAAATATATATCTATTTTGTGCAAAGAGAATGCACTGAGAAGTAAAAAGAAAGTGATAGATCAGTGCTACCAACTAATGGCTATAATATCATCACCTTATTTATGAACAATGAAACAGTGTGCAATATTTAAATAAATTTAAATAAATTCCTATTTATTTTATATATTTATAAATTTAAATAAATCCCTATTTATTTATTATTAAAGAAACTCCTCTAACAAACAGTATGTTTTGAAGGTTGCTAGCAGGAAAGTGTTGTACTACATGGAAGTAATCAGAAAATATGATCTAAAATTCTGCTTTCAAGGGCGCCTGGGTGGCTCAGTGGGTTAAAATTGTGCTTTCAAGAAGCTATCACAGTAAGTACTGAGCATTAGCTATTATATGCTATGGATGAATAACCGAAATCTACATTTGAAACTAATGGTACACTATACGTTAACTAATTGAATTTTAAAAAGTTAATAAAAAAACCCCCACTATTTTATAAAACAATATTCCCAACAGGCTTTTTTGCTTTAAAATACTCACTTTGTAATGAGAGTCATTACTTTTGTCTAGCCAATTCTTACATCACTGTTTATCCCTTCCCTGCTTTATCCCTTCCCAGTATCAATAAAGGCTCACTTGGGTTACCTAGAAGCCATGAGAAAGCTTGTAATAGATCTGGCTGGTTTTCACCAGCAATTTGACCACCATGTGCACAGGGAAGTCTATTGATAAAGGCTTTATTGCAATAAACTGCAAATACATGGATGATTTTGAATTCTCTTTCTTGAGGTCTTGTTTCATGATAATAAATTTAGGGTGGCTTATTGGAATGGATGTTATTAACATATTTTCATAGTTCTAAGTACATGGAATTGTAAAATAGATTAATGAATGTGGCATTACTGACAACTGTCCTCATTTTGAAATCAAATTACAGTGTACTAAGACGAGGAAACAAAGCAGATTTGGGATTATGAGTGAAATAATTTAAAAAAGTCTTAGGGGTATGATCAGACTATTGGGTAGGTAATTCAGTAGAAAAATGTCAACTGATTGAGATTCTGTGTTCCCTGATTTCAGAGAGAAGTTAAGATAAATAAGTAACACGAGGAGACTAGGAAGGCAAACGTAAGTGATAATTTTGTGCCAGGTTGTGTATACATCTGTTTATCTTCTTGTTTTACCAGTAAGGTTGCTCCTAGAGGAGAGTTTAAATATGTGTTGGAGCTAATCTCTGTGGATTACACAAGAAACCACATCCTACAGCTCTCCCTGAAACACCCCTTATGATTTCAATGTAATTTAGTTTTTGCATTTTTAGAAATAGCAAAATACTTCGAAAACTCATCTACTTTATTACCACCACAAGTGAGTCAGCTGACTCCACATTTTAACACAGTGACAGTCACAGAGGAATGGAGGAATGAGTAGAGTCATCAATCTATGTGCTTTTAAGAAGTATGACAGGGTAGCAGCTATTTCCAGGAACCAAAACATGGGTCAGCAGCTGTGCAGGAAAAGTGATGGAATAAATGACTCATTTCAGAGGAGTTCTATAACATATTAGTTCTATAATGTATCTTCAGCACCCAATAACCCGCTTTGATCTAAAGATAAGGATTTACAGTTAAGGTCCCATTTGTGATTTGACTGGTAGGGTCTGAATCATGTTTTACTATTGTTTTGACTATTACTTGAAACCTATAGTAGTACTTGGGATATGTGTTGTGTATTCTGTGAACATGTGCTATTTTTAGATTAGATAATTCCTGTCTCGAACCCCTGTTAATTTGTTTGTTTTTGTTTATTTCATAGTGGTTTCAGTAAATGGGTATATCTGAAAAATTGCAAAGCCACTATTAAAATAAGTTATTATTATATATAGCATGGAATTGCACATTCCTCCTTTGAATCCGACAGAGCTTCACCATATCCTTAACAATTTGGGAAAAACATGCTATTATTTTTCTTTATAAAATTTCTCCTGTCAGGCTGTGATGGTGGTCATCAGCAGTAACTCCTCTGAAGGCTTTGTCAAAAGAGTTGAAAAAATTGGAAAGGTGTGAATGAAGCTGTTTGCTGAATATAAAGAAAAGAGCATTGAAGTACAATTCACACTCTTACTTCTCCTTCTATGCTTTCAGATGTTTGACATTTGAAAATTTTGCTTCTAGAAGAGATGCCCTATATAATTCTTACTTTAAGGAGCAAGTTGCTTTTATAATTTTTTTTTTATTATTCTACCATTCAAGTATTTCCATTTAAACTAAATTCAATACCATTTAAAAAAAAATCAAAAGTGCAGCCAGTATTCAAGTCTTGGGCTAAATAGTTTTAGAAAGCTTTGTGTTATTGAACCTACGGGGTTTTTCTGTAGTTTTAACTCTTTCTTTCTGTGATTTTTCCCATTAGTCACGTAAGTGACTGCAATATAACAGACATTGAGGATAAAGAAGGACTGAATAAAACAATCCTCGGCCTCATGAAGTTGAGAATCTAGCAAGGGAGACAAACAATTCAATCATTCAGAGACAATTTATTGAGTGCCTGGCCTAAGATGAGCACAACAAAACCCCAGCCCAGAGGAATCATTTTAATGGGAGAGATAGATAATAGGTAAGCCAACTTTAAAAAGAAAAAAATCGTACTGGTTTTTCTTCAATAGTGATGCATATTTGAAATAAATAAGCACATTTTAAAAAGAGCAGTGATTGAGAAGAGGTTGTGTAACTGAGTGGTCCGAAAGGGCCTCCCTGAAAAAGTCTGTTTTGAACAGATTTCTGAATAATATCAGCTAGGAAGCTGCGTAAAAACCTCAGGGATGGGTGATTTTTCCAGTCAAAAAACTGTAAAGGCTCCAAAGTCACAACACAGCTGTAAGTTTCTCTAATAAAGTAGCTTCTGACAAAGAATGAGAAGAAATAACTAACCCAGGTTTGAAAGAAAAGGGACAGACTTTCTATGGAATTCATATTTAATTAAAGCTCTAAAGGACAAATATACAATAGAGCAAAATTCTGGTGACGCTGATATACCTAATGAAAGTTCATAAACAAGGTGTGGGTAGCAAAGAGTGTGTGGGAATGTTGGTAAGAACAGTGGGGAAGAGTCATCCCTGAACATGTTCTTAAATGAAGCAATTCTTGTGTTGTTTTAAAGGGTAAACTGGAGTTTGCCTAAGTGATTAGAGAAGGATGCCTCGGCTTCTGGAAGTTCAAAGCCATAAAGATGTGATAAACTACTGCAGATATTTTCATGTATATTTGTTGTTGCTTCTAGTAATGGTGATCTAAAAACTGCTACTTTAGGCAACTTAAAAATCCCGACAAAATAGCTTTTAAAGTTAAAAATATCAGAATGATTATAAAAATAAGTGAGGGATTACTGGGCCAAAATACGAAACACAATGAGAGTCTAGAGATATATGCCTGAAGCCATTTTAGCTATGAGAGCATTTGAAACTGCTAAAACACACTGAGCTGTGTTTTTAATAGACACTTGATACTAGAGAAACAAAATTCAAAATCCAGCAGCAATCAAATTTGAAAACTTTGGTACAACCCAAATTTAAGTTGAGATCCCCAAAGCACAAGGAGAAGCAGAAATAAGACTATAGCCTACCTTGCCTTCTGTGTAAACTGAGAAAGTCAATCACTGAATTTGGAATATGATTGTCTTGTAGAGTCACAGATATAAGAGAAAATCCAGCCAAGGGGGACCATACCATTATTATAGCTCTTAATTATCCCTACTCAATAAGAGTTTCAAATATAATGTCTTGAACATAGCAAAATGTAACAAAGCACACAAAGAAAAACCATTAACAAGATTTGATAGACAAAATGGGATTAAGTATGATGTTAAAATGATCAATAAAGATTGTAAAATGGCTTGATTACTCTGCTCAAAGAAATGAGAGGGGAAACAAATTGAACAAAAAACTGAAACTAAAAATGATATTGAGAAAGATTTTATAAATGAATTAAATGGATACTCTAGAACTTTAAAGATATGACAGCTAATTTAAGATACCACAGGGGTGCCTGGGTGGCTCACTTAATTAAACCTCCAATTCTTTTTCTTTTTTTTTTAACACCTTAATTTTATTTTATTTCTTTCATTTTGGCTCAGGTCATGATGTCAGGGTTGTGAAATAGAGCCCAGAGTTGGGCTCTGTGCTGAGCCTGGAGCCTGCTTAAGATTCTTTTCCCTTCTTTTTCTATCCCTCCCTGCACTCTCACTTGCTCACTCTCTCTTGCTTGTAAATAAATAGATAGATAGATAGATAGATAGATAGATAATAGACAAAGCAAAATAAAAGCAGATTATGAAAATAAATATAAAGATTTTGAAATGAAAACAAGTTCAAAATAAAATAGAGAAGACCTACACAGCTAAAATCTCATTCAGAAAATCTACTATTAAAGAAGTCAGTATGACACAATGTTAAGATATCAAAAGATTTGAGCATGTACTTTACAGAAAGGGTAATCCAAATGGCCACTCATATACAAAAACTGTTTATCTTTATTATGAATCTGGAATTAAATTAAATTAAATTAAAAATAAATTAAAACCTAGAATGACATACTATTACACACTTACCATATTGGGCAACAGTGAAAATCTCTTGCAAGAATGTGAAGGAATGACAGTGCACATAATAAAAACATATGAGGTAAGTTGGACAATATTTAGAAAACTTAAAAATTAAAAAAAAATTTGGTCCATTCCTAGAAATACAACATGGAACTAAATGAATATTTTCACCAGGATATGCAAACAGATGATTATAGTTATTTCATTCATAACGGCAGATCAGTAGTGGTATATTTACACAATGTTACATTAAATAAGAGAGAATATTAACAAACTGGGAGGAGAGGCTAGGTTGTTATCATAAACAGATCTTCTATGGTGCTAATTATGTTCTATTTCTCAAAATCTTTAAGTTGAAAAAGTTTTCAAACTTATATCTAGATAGATAGATAGATAGATGATAGATAGACAGATATCCCAGAAGCTGCAATGCTAGGCTAAGACCAGGCTTTAAAGGGCTTTTCTATGCTCTACTAAATACTTTAAACCATTCATTATATCATAGCTCAGTGTTCAAATCTCCATTTGTTTCCTCAGTTTCCTAATATTTATCTTAAGGTGACCTGATCCAGACTTTTGATCACCTTTGTCTAAATATTTCTATTTTAACAAAGTCCTTTTGAACACTCAGAGACTAAAACTTAGAAAAATACTCTGATTGTTATCTCACTAGAGTGGAAAATATATAGTTACCCATTAACTAATGATATCCATGTCTACATTAGATCCATGACATTTTTAATTCTTGGGAGCTTTTGGTTAAATGAATTTTTTAAGCTTCCTTTAAATGAAGCTTTAAGCCATCACCACATGAATAAAATTAAAGAACTAAATGAAAACAAGCCAAGTATTTACAGAGTAATAGAATGTGCAGTGGAAAGAGTACAATTCTGAAATCATAAAGCCTAAATTAGTGTGATGCATCTTTACTAGCCATGTAATCATAAACCAGTTATCTAAATGTGTTAGCCTCATTTTTTTCACCCATGAAATGGTGATGATAATACTTATTATGCAGAGTTGTTGTGTGGATGTAATGAAGCATGGAGCCTGAGAGTCTCATATTCCATGCTAAAATGATAGCTATTTTTATACTTATAATAATTCTAATAATAGTAATTAAATTGTTCAAAATGATAATATTCATTTATATTGAGGCATTGTATTGACTATTCATAGACACATTTACCAAAATAAATTTCATTTTACTTTACCTCCTCTGAGGATATATATTCCCTAATTCAATATGAATCTCATTATGAATAATAATTATCATAATAAATATGCTGATTTTTCTTCTTTTTAGGGAAGTATCCTTTACTGTTGAACACAAAGAAACTTAAGCAAGTCTGTCTTATTCAAGATTTGCATGCTGCTTTCTTATGAAACTAGATTATAGAGTTGTATGAAATAAATTCATGCAGTTAAGACTTTTATGTTTGGAAAAATAGGTGGTCAGTTGAGTATTTCAAAAGAAGATTTTAAATTTAAACCTTAAAACTGAGCTCTTTCAGCCTTATTTATAGACCATCCTTCATGCTTCCTAAGTACTCCTTCATTGTAAACTAAGTAATAGTTTTTGTCACAGTGTATATAACTAAAATGGATTTTATATTCTATTATTTCAGAGTTAGTTGCAGTTTCTACTTCCTTACTTCGTTTTTTGAAAAATAGATTAATTCTACAAAAAGTTTTTTCCAGCTTTATTGAAAAATAATCGACATATTATAATTTGTAAATATAAGAAATGATTTCTTATAACATTGCAAACTTTTAACATTGTGTAAATTTTGTACAATTTGATAAATGGGCATACATCTGTATTGCAATATAATCTACATAAAAATGTTAATACATCTACTATCTCATATAGTTGCCACTGTTTTTTATGCATGTATGGTAAGGAATTTTAAGATCTACTCTCTTAGCAACTTTTATGTATATAGTACAGTAGAGATAAACTTCAGAGGTCTTGTGGGTTTTGTTCCAGACCGCCTCAATAAAGTGATCATCTCAATAAACTAAGTCAAATTATGATTATTATTTTTGGTTTCCCAGTGCAAATAAAAAATTATGTTTCCCAGTGCATATAAAAAATAAACACTATACTGTACTGTTCAAAAGCATTATGTCTTTAAGGAAAAACAATGTATATACCTTAAGTAAACTAGTTCTGAGTTTTCAGTGGGTCATAGTTACTGATCACTGATCACCATAACAAATACAATAATAATGAAAAAACTTGAAATATTGCAAGAATTACCAACATGTGACAGAGAGACACAAAATGAACAAATGTTGTTAGAAAAATGGTGGCAGCAGACCTATTTTATACAAGATTGCTATAAACTTTCAACTTGTAAGAATGTGATATATGCAAAGTTTAGTAAAGGGAAGCACAATAAAAATGTATGTATATATTATTAACTATGATCATCCTGTAGTACATTAGATCCCCAGAACTTTTTCATATTATAGTTGCAAGTTTGTACCCTTTGACCACCTTATTCCACCCCAGGTTCACCTCTTGTCAACTCAACTCTAAGTTTCCATTAGTTTGCTTTTTCTTCAGATTCTGTATGTAAGGGATATCATAATACATAAATTAAAAAAAATATATAAAATCTTTGAAATATTTCACTTAGTATAATACCTTCAAGATCCATCCATGCTGTTGTAAATGGCAGTATTTCTTAATTTTTCATGGTTAAGTAGTATTCCATAGTATATATTTACCATACTTATTTTATTCATTCATCCATTAATGGATACTGAAGTTATTTCCATCTCTTGCTTAGAGTTAATAATTTTATAATGAACATAAGAGTGCAGATATGTCTTCGAATAGTGACTTCGTTTCCTTTAGATATATACCTAGAGGTGGGATTACTGAATCATATGGTAATTTTACTTTTAATAATATGAATAATCTCCGTACTGTTTTCCATACAAATTTATATCCCTATCACAGTGCAAAGGTTCCCCATTTTCCCCAATATTTACCAAAATTTGTTAGTTTTAATTTTTTGGTAGTATATATTCTAATAGGTAGTCATATCTTGTTGTGTTTTTCAGAGGTAAACAACAACAACAACAACATAATGACTTTGCCCTGAGTTTTTACATTGAGCACTTTTTAATGCTCCTGTTGGTCATTTATATAACTTTTTTGAAAAAAAAGTCTATTGAGATCCTTTTGCTATTTTTTTAATTATATATTTTTTTCTATTTGTATCTGTTGGTTATTAACCTCTTTTCAGATATAAGATTTGTAAGTATTTTCTTCCATTCTGTGGATTGTGTTTTCATTCCCTTTTTTTTTTTTTTGGCAATGCAGGAACTTTAGTTTGATGTAATACCATTTATTTATTTTTGCTTCTTTTGCTTGTGTTTTTGGCCTGGTATCCAAAAAACTATTGGCAAGACCAATGTCAATGAGAATTTTTCCTTCCTATGTTTTCCTTTAGGAAATTTAGTTTCATGCATCACATTTAAGTCTTTAATCTATTTCAAGTTAAGATTTATGAGTGATATAAGGTTCCAGTTTCATGCTGGTTTATGTGACTATTCAGTTTTAAATATCATTTATTGAACAGACTATTTTTACACATTATATATGTTGGCCCCTGTCAAATATTAGGTGACTGTATGAAAGGATTTATTTCTGGACTCTCAATTCTGTTCTACTTGTTTATTGGTCTATTTTTATGCCAGTATACTTTATTGTTTTGGGCATGAGGGCTTTGTAGTATAGTTTCAAATCAAGAAGTGTAATTTCGCTTCTTCATTCTTTCTCAGAACTGCTTTAATTATTAGTTGTCTTTTATGGTCTCATATAAATTTTAGGATTCTTTACTTACTTCTGTAAAAAAAAATTGGATTTTTTTAAAAGATTTTTTATTTATTTATTTGACAGAGAGAGATGACAAGCAGGCAGAGAGGCAGGCAGAGAGAGAAGAGGTAGCAGCTTCCTGCTGAGCTGAGAGCCTGATGCAGGGCTCGATCCCAGGACCCTGGGATCATGACCTGAGCTGAAGGCAGCGGCTTAACCCACTGAGCCACCCAGGCGCCCCTAACATTGGATTTTTGATAGGAATTGAATTTACAGATGGTTTTCGGTAGTATGGACATTTTAACAATGTTAATTCTTACCATTCATAAATGAGCTATCTTTCCATTTATGTCTCCTTCAATTGCTTTATCAATGTCATAGTTTATGGGGTACAGATCTTTCATCTTCTTTAACTAATACTTTTCCTAAGTATTTTATTATTTTTGATGCTATTGTGAATTAGATTGTTCTCTTTATTTTTTCAGATAGTTCATCATCAGAGTGTTAAAATGCTCCTGTCTTGTGCTTACTTTGGCAGCACATATACTAAAATTGGAATGATGCAGAGAAGATTAGCGTGATCACTGAGCAAGGATGACATGAAAAACTATTTAAAAAAAACGAAACAAAACAAAATTCTTGTCTTTTATATATTGATCTTGTATTTGGCAGCTTTATTACATTTGTTTATTCAAAATTTTTTGTGAAGTTTTTAGGATTTTTTTTCTTGTAAGTTCATGTTATCCAAAAAAAAAAATTTTACTTCTTCCTTTTTTTTTTTTTTTTGGAGTCTTTTATTTCTTTGTGTTCCTTGTTTCTCTGGCTAGGACATCCAGTACTATGTCAAATGAGAGTAGTGAAAGTGGACACACTTGTCTTTTTTCTGATCTTTAAGGGGAAAACTTTCAAACTTTTTTGATTGAATATGAGATTAGCTCTGGGCTTGCAATATGTGTTTTTTCTTTAATGGATTTTTTAAATTATTTTAAAAAATTTTTTATAAACATATAATGTGTTTTTATCCCTAGGGGTACAGGTCTGTGGATCACCAGGTTTACACATTTCACAGCACTCACCATCACTCACCATAGCACCTGCCCTCCCCAATGTCCATACCCCCACCATCCTCTCCCAACACACCTCCCCCCAGCAACCCTCAGTCTATTTTGTGAGATTCAGTCTTTTATGGTTTGTCTCCCTCCCAATCCCATCTTCTTTTATTTTTCTTTTCGTATGCCCGAAACCGCCTATGTTGCATCTCCACTTCATCATATCAGGGAGATCATATGATAGTTGTCTTTCTCAGATTGATTTATTTCGCCAAGCATAATACCCTCTAGTTCCATCCATGTCATCACAAATCGCAGGATTTCATTTCTTTTGATGGCTGCACAGTATCCCATTGTACATATATACCACATCTTATTTATTGATTGATCTGTTGAAGGACATTTAGGTTCTTTCCATAGTTTAACTATTGTGGACATTGCTGCTATAAACATTTGGGTGCATGTGCCCCTTCAGAATGCCACGTTTGTATCTTTAGGATATATATCCAGTACTACAATCACTGGGTCATAGGGTTGTTCTATTTTCAGCTTTTTGAGGCACCTCCATGCTGTTTTCCAGAGTGGTTGCACCAGCTTGCATTCCCACGTACAGTGAGTGTAGGAGGGTTGCCCTTTCTCCACATCCTCCCCAGCATCTGTCATTGACTGACCTGTTCATTTTAGCCATTCTGAAAGGTGTGAGGTGGTATCTCATTCTGGTTTTGATTTGTATTTCCCTGATGCCGAGTGATGTGGAGCATTTTTTCATGTGTCTGTTGGCCATTTGGATGTATTCTTTGCAGAAATGTCTGTTCATGTCCTCTGTCCATTTTTTCATTCGATTATTTGTTCTTAGGGTGTTGAGTTTGATAAGCTCTTTATAGATTTTGGATAGATACTGGCCCTTTTTCTGGTATGCCATTTGCAAATATCTTCTCCCAGATAACTTCTGACAGTCATCTTTTGGCTTTGTTACCTGTTTCCTTTGCTGTGCAAAAGCTTTTTGATCTGATGAAATCCCAGTAGTTCATTCTTGCCCTTGCTTCCCTTGCCTTTGGCGATGTTCCTAGGAAGAAGTTGCTGCTGCTGAGGTCAAAGAGGTTGCTACCTGTTCTCTCCTCAAGGATTTTGATGGATTCCTTTCTCACATTATGCTTCTTTATCCATTTCCAGCCTATTTTCATGTGTGGTGTAAGGAAATGGTCCAATTTCATTTTTCTGCATGTAGTTGTTCAATTTTCCCAACACCAATTGTTGAAGAGGCTGTCTTTTTTCCATAGGACATTCCTTCCTGCTTTGTTGAAGATTAGTTGACCATAGAGTTGAGGGTGTATTTCTGGGCTCTCTATTCTGTTCCATTGATCTATGTCTGTTTTGGGGACAGTTCCCTACTATCTTGATGATGACAACTTTGTAATAGAGCTTGAAGTCTGGAATTGTGATGCCAACAACTTTGGCTTTCTTTTTCAATATTCCTCTGGCTATTCGAGGTATTTTCTGGTTCCATATATATTTTAGGATGATTTGTCCCATTTCTTTGAAAAAAAAATGAATGGGATTTTGATAGGGATTGCATTAAATGTGTAGATTGCTTTAGGTAGCATAGACATTTTCACAATATTTGTTCTTCCAATACAGGAGCATGGAACATTTTTCCATTTCTTTGTGTCTTCTTCAATTTCTTTCATGAGTACTTTAGAGTTTTCTGAGTATAGATTCTTTGTTAGGTTTATTCCTAGGTATCTTAGGGTTTTGGGTGCAATTGTAAATGGGATTCACTCCTTAATTTCTATTTCTTCAGTCTTGTTGGTATAAAAAAATTGCAACCAATTTCTGTTCATTGATTTATATCCTGACACTTTACAGAATTTCTATACAAGTTATAGCAGATTTGGAGTGGAGTCCTTTAAGTTTTCCACATACAGTATCATATCATCTGCAAACAGGGATAGTTTGACTTCTCTTCTGCCACTTTGGCAAAATTTGGATGCCTTTAATTTCTTTTTGTTGTCTGATTGCTGAGGCTAGGACTTCTAGTACGATGTTGAATAGCAGTGGTGATAACGGACATCCCTGCCGTGTTCCTGACCTCAGCGGAAAAGTATTCAGTTTTTCTCCATTGAGAATGATATTTGCAGTGGGTTTTTCATAGATGGCTTTGATAATATTGATAATATGTGCCCTCTATCCCTACACTTTGAAGAGTTGTTTTTTTAAAGATTTTATTTATTTATTTGACAGAGAGAGAGATCACAAATAGGCAGAGAGACAGACAGAGAGAGAGAGAGATGAGGAGAAGCAGGCTCCCTGCTGAGCAGAAAGCCAAATGCAGGACTCGATCCCAGGCCCCTGGGATCATGACCTGAGCCGAAGGTAGATGCTTAACCCACTGAGCCACCCAGGCGCCCCCACTTTGAAGAGTTTTAATCAGGAAGCGATACTGCACTTTGCCAAATGCTTTTTCAGCATCTATGGAGAGTATCATATGGTTTTTGTTCTTTCTTTTATTGATGTGTTGTATCACACTGATTGATTTGCAGATGTTGAACCAACCTTGTAGCCCTGGAATAAATCCCAGTTGGTCGTGGTGAATAATCCTTTTAATGTACTGTTGAATCTTATTGGCTAGTATTTTGGTGAGAATTTTCGCATCTGTGTTCATCAAGGATATTGGTCTGTAGTTCTCTTTTTTGATGGGATCCTTGTCTGGTTTTGGGATCAAGGTGATGCTGGCCTCAGAAAAAGAAAAGAGTTTGGGAGTTTTCCTTCCATTTCTATTTTTTTGGAACAGTATCATGAGAATAGGAATTAATTCTTCTTTAAATGTTTGGTAGAATTCCCCTGGGAAGCCATCTGGCCTGGGTCTTTTGTTTGGAGATTTTTGAGGACTGTTTCAATCTCCGTACTGGTTATGGATCTGTTCAGGTTTTCTATTTCTTCCTGGCTCAGTTGTGGCAGTTTATATGTCTCTAGGAATGTATCCATTTCTTCCAGATTGTTGAATTTGTTGGCGTAGAGTTGCTCATAGTATGTCCTTATAATTGTTTGTATTTCTTTGGTGTTGGTTGTGATCTCTCCTCTTTCATTCATGATTTTATTTATTTGGGTTCTTTCACTTTTCTTTTTGATAAGTCTGGAAAGGGGTTTATCAATCTTATTAATTCTTTCAAAGAACCAGCTCCTAGTTTTGTTGATTGGTTCTATTGGTTTTTTTTGTTGGTGGTGGTTTTTTGTGGTTTTTGTTTGTTTGTTTCTATTTCATTGATTTCTGCTCTGATCTTTATTATTCCTCTTCTCCTGCTGGGTTTAGGCTTTCCTTGTTGTTCTTTCTCCAAATCCTTTAGGTGTAGGGTTATGTTGTGTATTTGAGATCTGAGAAAGAAGCGTGGTTGCACACGTCTGTCACTGCACTCCCCAGGAGCAAGTCTGGGGAAGGCGCAGCACGCCGCCCCCAGAGAAGAGAAGGAGCTGTTTGCCTTGTGGTCGGGAAAAGGACGGGAAGCAGGGTAGCCTGCCATGGCAGGGGAGAGCAGGCCGGTGGCAAGACAAGTGTCACCTGCCCTCTGTGCGGAGAGACAAAGCCTGGTTCCTAAGGAGACGTGAGGGGACGACTAGGGCAGGGACGCGTGCTCCACTCTGAGGAAGGAGTCTGGGCAGAAGGCAGGCCTGTCATGTGCCTCTGGTCCCAAGGGGACAGCATCTCCTTGACCACCTGTCCATAGGGCAGACTTGGGCTAGCTACTAGGCGCCATACCCGGAACTCACAGAAACAGCTCCCTCGAGAAACGGGCAGTCAGATGCCATCTTCCTCCAACATGTGACAGCGTTTTCAGTGGCAGGGGGTTTGCCGGGGAAGGAGTGGGGACAATCCCCCAAAGCTTCCCATTCCCGTGATCGGGCGGTGTTCAGGGATCCTGTTGCCTCTCCTCTCCTGTGGGGAAGGCACTGGCCGTGTCCGCAAATCCGCCTGAGGTGCAGTGCCAAAGGCCAAGCATTGCCTACACAGAGAGATGGTAGTGTGCATAGAGTGCCATCTTAGGCCACGCACGCTGCGGCAGGGTTGTGTCTGTGTCTGATTAGTTCACGCTGGCAGGGTGAACCGAGGGCTCCAACATGGAGCCCGGGAAAGCAAGGCCCAAGAGACACCAGCTCTCCCGCGACTCTTCTTACCTGATGCGACAGAGCAAACACCCAAAGCCTTTCTGAGGAAGAAGCAGCGAAGTTCGGTTCGTGCCAAGCTGAAAATCTCTGTGAAAGCATAGCGGTCGCTGGGAAATCAGAGTCGGTTCTGTGGGCTGCTGTTGCTGCTTGCCTTTGCCTAGAATTCACAGCACGATGGGAGAAACCAGCATAGAGCCTAAGCCTCTTTGCCCTGGCATACCCACTGGGAGAGCACAGCATTCTTTGGGAAATCAGAGTCCGGTCTGAGGGATGCTCCTGTTTGCCTGAGCTGGTCTCCTCAGCACGGTGTGATAAACCCGCATGGACCAAAATCCTCTATGCCTGGGCATCCCCTCTGCCTGAGAGAGAAGCGCAGTTGCGCCTGTGGAAAGAGCCTTAAGGAAAGGGACACGTTCGTCACTGTGGTCCCCAGGAGCATGTCTGTGGAAAGTACAGCACGCTGCCCGGGGAGAAGAGCAGTAGCCGTTGGCCTTCTGGTCTGGAAACGGTTGCGAAGCAAGAGAGCCAGCCCTGGCAGGCACAGCGGCCGGTGGAAATACAAGTGTCACCCGCTCCCAGTGCAGAGAGACAGAAGCCCGGCTGCTAAGGAGACAGGAGGGGATGAGTAGGGCAGGGCGCTCACTCCACTCTTAGGAAGGAGTCTGGGCAGAAAGCATGCCTGTCCTGAGCTTCTGGGCCCAAGGACACAGCAGCTCCTTGGCCACCTGTCCTTGGAACAGACATGCGCTAGTCACCAGGCGCCTACGCTGAACTCGCAGAAACAGCTCCCTGAAATAACGGGGAGTCAGATGCCGTCTTCCTCCAGGAGGTGGAAGCTTGGATGAGGAACGGGGTTTAAGGAGAAAGAGTGCGCACAGTCCCCCAAAGCTCCCTTATCTGTGCACGGTCCCTGTGCAGGGATCCTGTGGCCTCCTCTCTCCTGTGGTGAAGGCACTGGCCTAGAGCCCGAGTCTGCCTGAGAGCCGGAGTAAAAGGCAAAGCCTAAGCTACCCCAGGAAATGGTAAAAGGCATAGAGTGCCATGCTAGGCCAAGCACGCTGCTGCAGGGTTGTGACTGTGTCTGCTTAGCTCGGTATAGCAAGGTGAATCCCGGGTGTAAACTCGGAGCCTTGTAAAGCAAGTCCCAAGAGGCACCAGCTCTCCCGCGGCTCTTCTTTCCTGCCGCGCAGAGTGAACACCCAAAGCCTTTCTGAGAGCAGCAGCGAAGTGCTGTTCACTCCAAGCCAAAGACTCTGCGAAAGCACAGCATTCACTGAGAAATGTTCTGCGGGCTGCTGCTGCTTGCCTGAGCCCAGTCTCGTGGTGCGAGAAACCCGTATACAGCGAAAGACGCTTTGCCTTGGCATCACCCCTCGGAAAGCACAGCGTTCCTTGGGAAATCAGAGTTTGGTTTGGCGATGCTGCTGCTGCTTGTCTGAGCTAGTCTCTCCAGCTTGGTGGAAGATACCCGCATCGAGCGAAATCCTCTTTGCCCTAACATCCCCTTTGCCTGAGAGAGAAGCCAAGTGGGAGGAAGGCGCAGCACACCGCCCCCGGAGAAGAGAAGGAGCCTTTGGCCTTGGTGTCGGGAAATGCTCAGGAAGCAGGATAGCCTTCCGTGGACGGTGGCAAGACAAGTGTCACCCGCTCCCTGTGCGGAGAGATGAAGCCTGGCTGCTAAAGAGACATGAGGGTACTAGTAGGGCAGAGGCGCGTGCTCCACTCTGAGGAAGGAGTCTGGGCAGAAGTCAAGATTGTCCTGTGCCACTGGTCCCAAGTGGACAGCACCTCTTGGCCACCTGTCCCAAGGGCAGACTGGGCTTGCCACCAGGTGTCATACCCGGAACTCGCAGAAAAAACCCCATGGAGAAACGGGCAGTCAGATGCCGCCTTCCACCAGATGTGGCAGCGATGTGGGTGGCAGGGGGTGTGCCAGGGAAAGAGTGGAGACAGTCCCCCACAGTTCCCCATCCCAGTGAACGGGCCGTGTGCCGTGATCCTGTCGCCTCCTCTCTCTTGTGGTGAAGGCATGGCCTAGACCCCGAGTCTGCCTGAGCGCCAGAGCAATAGGCAAAGCCTTACCTACCCCAGGAGATGGTAATAGGTATAGAGTGCCATGCTAGGACACGCACGCTGCTGCTGGGTTGTGACTGCGACTGATTAGTACGGCATAGCAATGTGAACGCCGGGCGTGAACTTGGAGCCCGGGAAAGCAAGTCCCGAGAGGCACCAGCTCTCCCTAGGCTCTTCTTCCCTGCAGCGACAGAGCGAACAACCTGCAGTAGCGTGCGTAGCCTAGGATGGCACTCTATGCACACTACCATCTCCCAGTGTAGGCAACGCTTGGCCTTTTACTCTGGCGCTCAGGCGGATGAGCGGACTAGGCCAGTGCTTTCCCCACAGGAAAGGAGAGGTGACAGAATCCCTACACGCCGCCCGTGCACTGAATAGGGAGCTTTGGGTGACTGTCCCCACTCCTTCCCCTTAATTCCGTGCTTCCTCCAAGCTTCCACATTCTGGAGGAAGACGGCATCTGACTCCACGTTATTACAGGGAGCTGTTTCTGTGAGTTCAGCGTAGGTTCTTAGTGGCTAGCGCATGTCTGCCCAGGGACAGGTGGCCAAGGAGTTGCTGTCTCCTTGGGCCCTGAGGTTCAGAACAGGCATGCTTTCTGCCCAGACTCCTTCCTAAGAGTGGAGTGAGCGCCCTTCCCTATTCATCCCCTGCTGTCTCCTTAGCAGCCAGGCTTCTGTCTCTCTGCACTGCGTGCGGGTGATACTTGTATTGCCAGCTTTCCTGCATCGTAACCGTTTCCAGACCAGAAGGCCAATGGCTCCTGCTCTTCTCCCCGGGCAGCGTGCTGCAACTTTCACAGATATGCTCCTGGGGAGCGCAGTGAAAAACGTGTCCCTTTCCTTAAGGCTCTCTCCACAAGCGCAACCGCGCTTCTCTCACAGGCAGATGGGATGCCCAGGCATAGAGGATTTCGCTCCATGCGGGTTTATTACACCGTGCTGAGGAGACTAGCTCAAACAGGAGCATCCCTCAGACCGGACTCTGATTTCCCAAAGAATGCTGTGCTCGCCCAGAGGGGATGCCAGGGCAAAGAGGCTTTCGCTCTATGCGGGTTTCTCCCATCATGCTGTGAATACTAGGCAAAGGCAAGCAGCAACAGCAGCCCTAAGAACCGACTCTCATTTCCCAGCGACTGCTATCCTTTCGCAGAGGTTTTCAGTTTGGCACGATCAGCACTTCTCTGCTGCTTTCTCAGAAAGGCTTTGGGTGTTCACTCTAAGCGGCAGGGAAGAAGAGACGCGGGAGAGCTGGTGCTTCTTGGGACTTGCTTTCACGGGCTCCGAGTTTACGATCGGGATTCTCCTTGCTATGCCGAACTAAGCAGACACAGTCACAACCCTGCAGCAAAATGCTTGGCTTAGCATGGCACTCTATGCCTATTACCCTCTCCTGGTGTACGTCAGGCTTTGCCTTTTGCTCCGGCTCTAAGGCAGACTCGGGTTCTAGGCCAGTGCCTTCACCACAGGAGAGAGGAGGCTACATGATCATGGCACACGGCCCGTGCACTGGGATGGGGAACTGTGGGGGACTGTCTCCACTCTTTCCCCTGCTACCCACTTTGCTCCCACATCTGGTGGAAGGCGGCATCTGACTGCCCTCACCACAGGAGAGAGGCGGCGACACGATCCTTGCACACGGCCCGTGCACAGATATGGGAGCTTTGGGGGACTGTGCCCACTCCTTCCCCTTAAACGCCGTGCCTCCTCCAAGCTTCAACATCCTGGAGGAAGACAGCATCTGACTCTCCGTTATTTCAGGGAGCTGTTGCTGCGAGTTGAGCGTAGGCGCCTGGTGGCTTGCGCATGTCTGCCCCAGGGAAGGTCGCCAAGGAGTTGCTGTCTCCTTGGGCCCAGAGGTTCAGGACAGGCATGCTTTCTGCCCAGAATCCTTCCTAAGAGTGGAGCGATCGCCCTGTCCTACTCATCCCCTCTTGTATCCTTTGCAGCCAGGCTTCTGTCTTTCTGCACTGGGAGCGGGTGACACTTGTATTTCCACCGGCCGCTGTGCCTGTCAGGGCCGGCTCTCCTGCTTCGCAACCGTTTCCAGAACAGAAGGCCAACGGCTCCTGACCTTCTTCTCAGGCAGCGGGCTGCACCTTCCACAGACATGCTCCTGGGGACTAAAGTGAAAAACGTGACCCTTTCCTTAAGGCTTTTTCCACAGGCGCAAACGCGCTTCTCTCTCAGGCAGAGGGGATGCCCAGGCATAGAGGATTTCGCTCCATGCGGGTTTTATTACACCATGCTGAGGAGACCTGCTCAGGCAAACAGGAGCATCCCTCAGACCGGACTCTGATTTCCCAAAGAATGCTATGCTTTCCCAGAGCGGATGTCAGGGCAAAGAGGCTTTCGCCTTATGTGGGTTTCTCTCATCATGCTGTGAATACTAGGCTAAGGCAAGCAGCAACAGCAGCCCTCACAACCGGCTCTGATTTCCCAGCGACTGCTATGCTTTCGCAGAGCTTTTCAGCTTGGCACGAACCACACTTCGCTGCTGCTTCCTCAGAAAGGCTGTGGGTGTTCACTCTGCGTGGCAGGGAAGAAGAGCCGAGAAAGAGCTGGTGCCTCTTGGGACTTGTTTTCGCGGGCGCCCAGTTTTCGCCCGGGATTCACCTTGCTATGCCGAACTAAGCAGACAGTCACAACCCTGCAGCAGCGTGCTGGCCTAGAATGGCACTCTATGCCTATTACTATCTCCTGGGATAGGTTAGTATTTGTTTTTGCTACGGCTCTCAGGCAGACTCGGGATCTAGGCCAGTGCCTTCACCACAGGAGTGAGGAGTCGACAGGATCCCTGCACAGGTCCCGTGCACAGATTAGGGAGCTTAGGGGGACTGTGCCCACTCATTCCCCTTAAACCCCGTTCCTCATCCAAGCTTCCACATCCTGGAGGAAGACGGCATATGACTCCCCGTTATTTCAGGGAGCTGTTTCTGCGAGTTCAGCATAGGCGCCTGGTGGCTAGTCCATGTCTGCTCCAGGGACAGGTGGCCAAGGAGTTGCTGTGTCCTTGGGCCCAGAGGCTGAGAACAGGCATGCTTTCTGCCCAGACTCCTTCCTAAGAGTGGAGCACGCGCCCTGCCCTACTCATCCCCTCCTGTCTCCTTAGCAGCCAGGCTTCAATCTCTCCGCACAGGGAGTGGGTGACACTTGTCTTGCCACCGGCCAGCTGTTCCTGCCACGGCAGGCTATTCTGCTTCCCGAGCATTTCCCGACCCAAAGGCCAACGGCTCCTCCTCTTCTCCTGGGGTGGCATGATGCGCCTTCCCCACACTTGGCTCCTCTCTCAGGCAAAGGGGATGCTAGGGCAAAGAGTATTTCGCTCAATGCGGGTTTCTTCCACCGAGCTGCGGATACTAGCTCAGACAAGAGCAGCAGCATCGCCAAACCCAACTCTGATTTCCCAAGGAACGCTGTGCTTTCCCATGGGAGATGCCCAGGCAAAGCGGCTTTCGCTGTATACGGGTTTCCTCAATGCGAGACTGGACAGGTGGCCAAGGAGCTGCTGTCTCCTTGGGCCCTGAGGTTCAGGACAGGCCTGCTTTCTGCCCAGACTCCTTCCTAAGAGTGGAGCAAGCGCCCTCTCCTACTCATCCCCTCCTGTCTCCTTAGGACCCAGGCTTCTGACTCTCTGCACTGCGAGCGGGTGATACTTGTACTGCCGGCTCTCCTGCTTCGCAACCGTTTCTGGACCAGAAGGCCAATGGCTCCTGCTCTTCTCCCTGGGCAGCGTGTTGCAACTTTCACAGATATGCTCCTGGGGAGCGCAGTGAAAAACGTGTCCCTTTCCTTAAGCCTCTTTCCACAGGCACAACCGCGCTTTTCTCTCAGGCAGAGGGGATGCCCGGGATAGAGGATTTCGCTCCATGCGGGTTTATCACACAGTTCTGCGGACCAGCTCAGGCAACAGGAGCATCCCTCAGACGGAACTCTGATTTCCCAAAGAATGCTGTGCTTTTCCAGAGCGGATGCCAGGGCAAAGAGGCTTTTCCTCTATGCGGCTTTTCCACATCGTGCTGCAAATACTAGGCAGGGGCAAGCAGCAACAGCAGCCCTAGGAACCCACTCTGATTTCCTAGCGACTGCTATGCTGAGAGGTTTCATGAACCGCACTTTGCTGCTGCTTCCTCAGAAAGGCTTTGGGTGTACAATATGCTTGGCAGGGAAGAGGAGCCACAGCCTTTCTGAGGAAGCCAAGCACGCTGCTGCAGGGTTGTGACTGTGTCTGCTTAGTTCGGCATAGCAAGGTGAATCCCCGGCGTAAACTCGGAGCCCGGGAAAGCAAGTCCCAAGAGGCACCAGCTCTCCCGAGGCTCTTCTTCCCTGCCCCGCAGAGTGAACACCAAAAGCCTTTCTGAGAGCAGCAGCGAAGTGCTGTTCGCTCCAAGCCAAAGTCTCTGCGAAAGCACAGCATTCGCTGAGAAATGTTCTGCGGGCTGCTGCTGCTTGCCTGAGCCCAGTCTCGCGGTGGGAGAAACCCGTATACAGCGAAAGCCGCTTTGCCCTGGCATCTCCCCTCGGAAAGCACAGCGTTCGTTCCTTGGGAAATCAGAGTTTGGTTTGGGGATACTGCTGCTGCTTGTCTGAGCTAGTCTCCGCTGCTCGGTGGACGATACCCGCATCGAGCGAAATCCTTTTTGCCCTAACATCCCCTTTGCCTGAGAGAGAAGCCAAGTGTGGGAAGGCGCAGAATGCCGCGCCCGGAGAAGAGAAGGAGCCGTTGGCCTTGGGGTCGGGAAACGCTCGAGAAGCACGATAGCAGGCCGTGTCACGAACAACAGACCGGTGGCAAGAAAAGTGTCACCCGCTCCCTGTGCGGAGAGATGGAAGCCTGGGTGCTAAAGAGACATGAGGGTACAACTAGGGCAGAGGCGCTTGCTCCACTCTGAGGTAGGAGTCTTGGCAGAAGTCAAGATTGTCCTGTGCCGCTGGTCCAAGGGGACAGCATCTCATTGGCCACCTGTCCCAGGGGCAGACATGGGCTTGCCACCAGGTGTCATACGCGGAACTCGCAGAAACAACCACATGGAGAAACGGGCAGTCAGATGCCGTCTTACACCAGATGTGGCAGCGATGAGGGTGTCAGGGGATGTGCCAGGGAAAGAGTGGAGATAATCCCTCACAATTCCCCATCCCAGTGCACAGGCCATGTGCCGTGATCCTGTCGCCTCCTCTCTCCTGTGGTGAAGGCACTGGCCTAGACCCCGAGTCTGCCTGAGCGCCAGAGCAATAGGCAAAGCCTTACCTACCCCAGGAGATGGTAATAGTCATAGACTGCCATGCTAGGACACGCACGCTGCTGCAGGGTTGTGACTGTCTGCTTAGTTCGGCATAGCAAGGTGAAACACGGGCGTGAACTTGGAGCCCGGGAAAGCAAGTCCCAAAAGGCACCAGCTCTCCCGCGGCTCTTCTTCCCCGCCGTGACAGAGCGAACAACGAAAGCCTCTATGAGGAAGCAGCCGCGAAGTTCGGATCGTGCCAAGCTGAAATCCTCTGCAAAAGCATAGCAGTCGCTGGGAAATCAGAGTCCGTTCTGTGGGCTGCTGTTGCTGCTTGCCTTTGCCTAGTATTGGCAGCACGATGGGAGAAACCCACATAGAGCGAAAGCTTCTTTGCCCGGGCATCTCCTCAGAGAAAGCAGAGCATTCTTTGGGAAATCAGAGTCCGGTCTGAGAGATGCTCTTGTTTGCCTGAGCTGGTCTCCTCAGCACGGTGTAATAAACCCGCATGGAGCGAAATCCTCTATGCCTGGGCATCCCCTCTGCCTGAGAGAAAAGCGCGGTTGCGCCTGTGGAAAGAGCCTAAAGGAAAGGGACACGTTTTTCACTGCGCTCCCCAGGAGCATGTCTGTGGAAGTTGCATCACGCTGCCCGTGGAGAAGAGCAGAAGCCGTTGGCCTTCTGGTCTGGAAACGGTTGCGAAGCAGGAGAGCCGGCCCTGCAGGCACAGCGGCCGGTGGAAATACAAGTGTCACCCGCTCCCAGTGCAGATAGACAGAAACCTGGCTGCTAAGAAGACAGGGGGGGATGAGTAGGACAGGGCTCGTGCTCCACTCTTAGGAAGGAGTCTGGGCAGAAAGCATGCCTGTCTTGAACCTCTGGGCTCAAGGAGACAGCAACTCCTTGGCCACCTGTGCCTGGGGCAGACAAGCGCTAGCCACCACGCTCCTACACTGAACTCACAGAAAAAGCTCCCTGAAATAACGGGGAGTCAGATGCCGTCTTCCTCCAGGATGTGGAAGCTTGGAGGAGACACGGGGTTTAAGGGGAAGGAGTGGGGACAGTCTCCCAAAGCTCCCTATTCAGTGCATGGGCGGTGTGCCGGAATCCTGTAACCTCTCCTTTCTTGTGGGGAAAGCACTGGCCTAGTCCGAGACTCCGCCTGAGCGCCAGAGTAAAAGGCCTAGTGATGCCTACACTGGGAGATGGTAGTGTGCATAGAGTGCCATCCTAGGCTATGCACGCTAATGCAGGGTGTTCGCTCTGTCGCTGTAGGGAAGAAGAGCCGCGGGTTAGCTGGTGCCTCTCGGGACTTGCTTTCAGGGGCTCCAAGTTCACGCCCGGCGTTCACATTGCTATGCCGTACTAAGCAGAGAGTCACAACCCTGCTAACATGGCACTCTAAGCCTATTACCATCTCCTGTGATAGGTAAGGCTTTGCCTTTTGCTCTGGCGCTCAGTCATACTCGGGGTCTAGGCCAGTACTTTCACCGCAGGAGAGAGGAGGCGACAGGATTACTGCACACGGCCCGTGCACTGGGATGGGGAACTGTGGGAGATTGTCTCCACTCTTTCCCCAGCAAACCCCCTGCCACCCACATCGCTACCATATCTTGGTGGAAGACGGCAGCTGGCTGCCCGTTCCTCCATTGAGTTGTTTCTGCGAGTTCCGGGTTTGGCACCTGGTGGCAAGCCCAAGTTTGCCCTTAGGACAGGTGGCCAAGAAGATGCTGTCCGCTTGGGCCCAGAGGCACAGGACAGACCTGCTTCTGCCCAGACTCCTTCCTCAGAGTGGAGCACGCGCCTCTGCCCTTGCCGTCCCCTCATTTCTCCTAAGCAGCCAGGTTTCCATCTCTCCACACAGGGAGCGGGTGACACTTGTCTTGCCACCAGCCTGATGTTCGTGCCACGGCAGGCTATTCTGCTTCCTGAGTGTTTCCCGACCCCAAGGCCAATGGATCCTCCTCTTCTCCTGGGGTGGCATGATGCGCCTTCCCCACACTTGGCTCCTCTCTCAGGCAGAGGGGATGCTAGGACAAAGAACATTTCGCTCCATGCGGGTTTCTTCGACCGAACTGCGGAGACTAGCTCAGGCAAGCAGCAGCAGCATCGCCAAACCCAATGCTGATTTCCCAAGGAACTCTGTGCTTTCCCAGGGGAGAAGGCCAGGCAAAGCGGCTTTCGCTGTATACGGGTTTCTCCCACCGCGAGACTGGGCTCAGGCAAGCAGCAGCAGCCCGCAGAACATTTGTCAGCGAATGCAGTGCTTTCGCAGTGTCTTTGGCTTGGAGCGAACGGCACTTCGCTGCTGCTTCTCAGGAAGTCTTTGGGTGTTCACTCTGCGTGGCAGGGAAGAAGAGCCTCGGGAGAGCTGGTGCCTCTTGGGACTTGCTTTCCCGGGCTCTGAGTTTACGCCCAGAATTCACCTTGCTATGCCGAGCTAAGCAGACACAGTCACAACCCTGCAGCAGCGTGCTTGGCCTAGCATGGCACTCTATGCCTATTACCATCTCCTGGGGTAGCTTAGGTTTTGCCTTTTGCTCCGGCTCTCAGGCAGACTCGGGGTCTAGGCCAGTGCCTTCACCACAGGAGAGAGGAGGCGACAGGATCCCTGCACACGGCCTGTGCACAGATTAGGGAGCTTTGGGGGACTGTGCCCACTGCTACCCCTTTAACCCTGTTCCTCATCCAAGCTTCCACATCCTGGAGGAAGACGGCATCTGACTCCCCGTTTTTTCAGGGAGCTGTTTCTGCGAGATCAGCGTAGGCGCCTGGTGGCTAGCGCATGTCTGCCCCAAGGGCAGGTGGCCAAGGAGCTGCTGTCTCCTTGGGCCCTGAGGCTCAGGACAGGCCTGCTTTTTGCCCAGACTCCTTCCTAAGAGTGGAACACGCGCCCTGCCCTACTCATCCCCTCCTGCCTCCTTAGCAGCCAGGCTTCTCTCTCTCTGCTTTGGGAGTGGGTGACACTTGTATTTCCACTGGCTGCTGTGCCTGCCAGGGCCGGCTCTCCTTCTTCGCAAGAATTTCCGACCAGAAGGCCAACGGCTCCTGCTCTTCTCCCCGGGCAGCATGCTGCAACTTTCACAGATATGCTCCTGGGGAGCGCAGTGAAAAAAGTGTCCCTTTCCTTAAGCCTCTTTCCATAGGCGCAACCGCGCTTTTCTCAGGCAGAGGGGATGCCCAGGATAGAGGATTTTGCTCCATGCGGGTTTATCACACAGTGCTGCGGAGACCAGCTCAGGCAACAGGAGCATCCCTCAGACGGAACTCTGATTTCCCAAAGAATGCTGTGCTTTCCCAGAGGGGATGCCAAGGCAAAGAGGCTTTCGCTCTACGAGGGTTTCTCCCATCGTGCTGTGAATACTAGGCTAAGGCAAGCAGCAACAGCAGCCCTCAGAACCGACTCTCATTTCCCATCGACTGCTATGCTTTTTCAGAGGTTCTCAGCTTGGCACGATCTGCACTTCTCTGCTGCTTCCTCAGAAAGACTTTGGGTGTTCAGTCTGCGCGGCAGGGAAGAAGAGCCTCGGGAGAGCTGGTGCCTCTTGGGACTTCATTTCCCGGGCTCCGATTTTACGATCGGGATTCTCCTTGCTATGCCGAACTAAGCAGACACAGTCACAACCCTGCAGCAGCGTGCCTGGCCTAGCATGGCTCTCTATGCCTATTACCCTCTCCTGGGGTAGGTCAGGCTTTGCCTTTTGCTCCGGTTCTCAGGCAGATTCGGTTTCTAGGCCAGTGCCTTCACCACAGGAGAGAGGAGGCTACAGGATCACGGTACACGGCCCGTGCACTGGGATGGGGAACTGTTGGGGAATGTCTCCACTCTTTCCCCGGCACACCCACTGCCACCCACTTTGCTCCCACATCTGGTGGAAGGTGGCATCTGACTGCCCTCACCACAGGAGAGAGGTGGCGACACGATACTTGCACACGGCCCGTGCACAGATAAGGGAGCTTTGGGGGACTGTGCCCACTCCTTCCTCTTAAACGCTCTGCCTCCTCCAAGCTTCCACATCCTGGAGGAAGACAGCATCTGACTCTCCGTTATTTCAGGGAGCTGTTTCTGCGAGTTGAGCGTAGGCGCCTGGTGGCTAGCGCATGTCTGCCCCAGGGACAGGTGGCCAAGGAGTTGCTGTCTCCTTGGGCCCAGAGGTTCAGGACAGGCAAGCTTGCTGCCAGACTCCTTCCTAAGAGTGGAGCACGCGCCCTGCCCTACTCATCCCCTCCTGTCTCCTTTGCAGCCAGGCTTCTGTCTCTCTGCACTGCGAGCGGGTGATACTTGTATTGCCGGCTCTCCTGCTTCGCAACCGTTTCCGGACCAGAAGGCCAATGGCTCCTGCTCTTCTCCCCGGGCAGCATGCTGCAACTTTCACAGATATGCTCCTGGGGAGCGCAGTGAAAAACGTGTCCCTTTCCTTAAGCCTCTTTCCATAGGCGCAACCGCGCTTTTCTCAGGCAGAGGGGATGCCCAGGATAGAGGATTTTGCTCCATGCGGGTTTATCACACAGTGCTGCGGAGACCAGCTCAGGCAACAGGAGCATCCCTCAGACGGAACTCTGATTTCCCAAAGAATGCTGTGCTTTCCCAGAGGAGAGGCCAGGGCAAAGAGGCTTTCGCTCTATGCGAGTTTCTCCCATCGTGCTGCGAACACTAGGCAGGGGCAAGCAGCAACAGCAGCCAACAGATCATACTCTGATTTCCTAGCGACTGCGATGCTTTCTGAGAGGTTTTCAGCTTGGAATGAACCGCACTTCGCTGCTGCTTCCTCAGAAAGGCTTTAGGTGTTCCCTCTGCTCGGCAGGGAAGAAGAGCGGTGGGAGAGCTGGTGCCTCTTGGGACCTGCTTTCCCGGGCTCCGAGTTTATGCCCGGGGTTCACCTTGCTATGCCGAACTAAGCAGACAGAGTCACAACCCTGCAGCAGCGTGTGTGGCCTAGCATGGCACTCTATGCCTTTTACCATTTCCTGGGGTAGCTTAGGCTTTGCCTTTTACTCCGGCTCTCAGGCAGACTCGGGCTCTAGGCCAGTGCCTTCACCACAGGAGAGAGGAGGCCACAGGATCCCTGCACAGGGACCGTGCACAGATAAGGGAGCTTTGGGGGACTGTGCGCACTCTTTCTCCTTAAACCCCGTTCCTCATCCAAGCTTCCACCTCCTGGAGGAAGACGGCATCTGACTCCCCGTTATTTCAGGGAGCTGTTTCTGCGAGTTCAGCGTAGGCGCCTGGTGGCTAGCGCATGTCTGTTCCAAGGACAGGTGGCCAAGGAGCTGCTGTGTCCTTGGGCCCAGAAGCTCAGGACAGGCATGCTTTCTGCCCAGACTCCTTCCTAAGAGTGGAGTGAGCGCCCTGCCCTACTCATCCCCTCCTGTCTCCTTAGCAGCCGGGCTTCTGTCTCTCTGCACTGGGAGCGGGTGACACTTGTATTTCCACCGGCCGCTGTGCCTGCCAGGGCTGGCTCTCTTGCTTCGCAACCGTTTCCAGACCAGAAGGCCAACGGCTACTGCTCTTCTCCCCGGGCAGCGTGCTGTACTTTCCACAGACATGCTCCTGGGGACCACAGTGACGAACGTGTCCCTTTCCTTAAGGCTCTTTCCACAGGCGCAACTGCGCTTCTCTCTCAGGCAGAGGGGATGCCCAGGCATAGAGGATTTTGGTCCATGCGGGTTTATCACACCGTGCTGAGGAGACCAGCTCAGGCAAACAGGAGCATCCCTCAGACCGGACTCTGATTTCCCAAAGAATGCTGTGCTCTCCCAGTGGGTATGCCAGGGCAAAGAGGCTTAGGCTCTATGCTGGTTTCTCCCATCGTGCTGTGAATTCTAGGCAAAGGCAAGCAGCAACAGCAGCCCACAGAACCGACTCTGATTTCCCAGCGACCGCTATGCTTTCACAGAGATTTTCAGCTTGGCACGAACCGAACTTCGCTGCTTCTTCCTCAGAAAGGCTTTGGGTGTTTGCTCTGTCGCATCAGGTAAGAAGAGTCGCGGGAGAGCTGGTGTCTCTTGGGCCTTGCTTTCCCGGGCTCCATGTTGGAGCCCTCGGTTCACCCTGCCAGCGTGAACTAATCAGACACAGACACAACCCTGCCGCAGCGTGCGTGGCCTAAGATGGCACTCTATGCACACTACCATCTCTCTGTGTAGGCAATGCTTGGCCTTTGGCACTGCACCTCAGGCGGATTTGCGGACACGGCCAGTGCCTTCCCCACAGGAGAGGAGAGGCAACAGGATCCCTGAACACCGCCCGATCACGGGAATGGGAAGCTTTGGGGGATTGTCCCCACTCCTTCCCCGGCAAACCCCCTGCCACTGAAAACGCTGTCACATGTTGGAGGAAGATGGCATCTGACTGCCCGTTTCTCGAGGGAGCTGTTTCTGTGAGTTCCGGGTATGGCGCCTAGTAGCTAGCCCAAGTCTGCCCTATGGACAGGTGGTCAAGGAGATGCTGTCCCCTTGGGACCAGAGGCACATGACAGGCCTGCCTTCTGCCCAGACTCCTTCCTCAGAGTGGAGCACGCGTCCCTGCCCTAGTCGTCCCCTCACGTCTCCTTAGGAACCAGGCTTTGTCTCTCCGCACAGAGGGCAGGTGACACTTGTCTTGCCACCGGCCTGCTCTCCCCTGCCATGGCAGGCTACCCTGCTTCCCGTCCTTTTCCCGACCACAAGGCAAACAGCTCCTTCTCTTCTCTGGGGGCGGCGTGCTGCGCCTTCCCCAGACTTGCTCCTGGGGAGTGCAGTGACAGACGTGTGCAACCACGCTTCTTTCTCAGATCTCAAATACACAACATAACCCTACACCTAAAGGATTTGGAGAAAGAACAACAAGGAAAGCCTAAACCCAGCAGGAGAAGAGGAATAATAAAGATCAGAGCAGAAATCAATGAAATAGAAACAAACAAACAAAAACCACAAAAAACCACCACCAACAAAAAAAACCAATAGAACCAATCAACAAAACTAGGAGCTGGTTCTTTGAAAGAATTAATAAGATTGATAAACCCCTTTCCAGACTTATCAAAAAGAAAAGTGAAAGAACCCAAATAAATAAAATCATGAATGAAAGAGGAGAGATCACAACCAACACCAAAGAAATACAAACAATTATAAGGACATACTATGAGCAACTCTACGCCAACAAATTCAACAATCTGGAAGAAATGGATACATTCCTAGAGACATATAAACTGCCACAACTGAGCCAGGAAGAAATAGAAAACCTGAACAGATCCATAACCAGTACGGAGATTGAAACAGTCCTCAAAAATCTCCAAACAAAAGACCCAGGCCAGATGGCTTCCCAGGGGAATTCTACCAAACATTTAAAGAAGAATTAATTCCTATTCTCATGATACTGTTCCAAAAAAATAGAAATGGAAGGAAAACTCCCAAACTCTTTTCTTTTTCTGAGGCCAGCATCACCTTGATCCCAAAACCAGACAAGGATCCCATCAAAAAAGAGAACTACAGACCAATATCCTTGATGAACACAGATGCGAAAATTCTCACCAAAATACTAGCCAATAAGATTCAACAGTACATTAAAAGGATTATTCACCACGACCAACTGGGATTTATTCCAGGGCTACAAGGTTGGTTCAACATCTGCAAATCAATCAGTGTGATACAACACATCAATAAAAGAAAGAACAAAAACCATATGATACTCTCCATAGATGCTGAAAAAGCATTTGGCAAAGTGCAGTATCGCTTCCTGATTAAAACTCTTCAAAGTGGGGGCGCCTGGGTGGCTCAGTGGGTTAAGCATCTACCTTCGGCTCAGGTCATGATCCCAGGGGCCTGGGATCGAGTCCTGCATTTGGCTTTCTGCTCAGCAGGGAGCCTGCTTCTCCTCATCTCTCTCTCTCTCTGTCTGTCTCTCTGCCTATTTGTGATCTCTCTCTCTGTCAAATAAATAAATAAAATCTTTAAAAAAACAACTCTTCAAAGTGTAGGGATAGAGGGCACATATTATCAATATTATCAAAGCCATCTATGAAAAACCCACTGCAAATATCATTCTCAATGGAGAAAAACTGAATACTTTTCCGCTGAGGTCAGGAACACGGCAGGGATGTCCGTTATCACCACTGCTATTCAACATCGTACTAGAAGTCCTAGCCTCAGCAATCAGACAACAAAAAGAAATTAAAGGCATCCAAATTTTGCCAAAGTGGCAGAAGAGAAGTCAAACTATCCCTGTTTGCAGATGATATGATACTGTATGTGGAAAACTTAAAGGACTCCACTCCAAATCTGCTATAACTTGTATAGAAATTCTGTAAAGTGTCAGGATATAAATCAATGAACAGAAATTGGTTGCAATTTTTTTATACCAACAAGACTGAAGAAATAGAAATTAAGGAGTGAATCCCATTTACAATTGCACCCAAAACCCTAAGATACCTAGGAATAAACCTAACAAAGAATCTATACTCAGAAAACTCTAAAGTACTCATGAAAGAAATTGAAGAAGACACAAAGAAATGGAAAAATGTTCCATGCTCCTGTATTGGAAGAACAAATATTGTGAAAATGTCTATGCTACCTAAAGCAATCTACACATTTAATGCAATCCCTATCAAAATCCCATTCTTTTTTTTTTCAAAGAAATGGGACAAATCATCCTAAAATATATATGGAACCAGAAAATACCTCGAATAGCCAGAGGAATATTGAAAAAGAAAGCCAAAGTTGTTGGCATCACAATTCCAGACTTCAAGCTCTATTACAAAGTTGTCATCATCAAGATAGTAGGGAACTGTCCCCAAAACAGACATAGATCAATGGAACAGAATAGAGAGCCCAGAAATACACCCTCAACTCTATGGTCAACTAATCTTCAACAAAGCAGGAAGGAATGTCCTATGGAAAAAAGACAGCCTCTTCAACAATTGGTGTTGGGAAAATTGAACAACTACATGCAGAAAAATGAAATTGGACCATTTCCTTACACCACACATGAAAATAGGCTGGAAATGGATAAAGAAGCATAATGTGAGAAAGGAATCCATCAAAATCCTTGAGGAGAGAACAGGTAGCAACCTCTTTGACCTCAGCAGCAGCAACTTCTTCCTAGGAACATCGCCAAAGGCAAGGGAAGCAAGGGCAAGAATGAACTACTGGGATTTCATCAGATCAAAAAGCTTTTGCACAGCAAAGGAAACAGTTAACAAAGCCAAAAGATGACTGTCAGAAGTTATCTGGGAGAAGATATTTGCAAATGGCATACCAGAAAAAGGGCCAGTATCTATCCAAAATCTATAAAGAGCTTATCAAACTCAACACCCTAAGAACAAATAATCGAATGAAAAAATGGACAGAGGACATGAACAGACATTTCTGCAAAGAATACATCCAAATGGCCAACAGACACATGAAAAAATGCTCCACATCACTCGGCATCAGGGAAATACAAATCAAAACCAGAATGAGATACCACCTCACACCTTTCAGAATGGCTAAAATGAACAGGTCAGTCAATGACAGATGCTGGGGAGGATGTGGAGAAAGGGCAACCCTCCTACACTCACTGTACGTGGGAATGCAAGCTGGTGCAACCACTCTGGAAAACAGCATGGAGGTGCCTCAAAAAGCTGAAAATAGAACAACCCTATGACCCAGTGATTGTAGTACTGGATATATATCCTAAAGATACAAACGTGGCATTCTGAAGGGGCACATGCACCCAAATGTTTATAGCAGCAATGTCCACAATAGTTAAACTATGGAAAGAACCTAAATGTCCTTCAACAGATCAATCAATAAATAAGATGTGGTATATATGTACAATGGGATACTGTGCAGCCATCAAAAGAAATGAAATCCTGCGATTTGTGATGACATGGATGGAACTAGAGGGTATTATGCTTGGCGAAATAAATCAATCTGAGAAAGACAACTATCATATGATCTCCCTGATATGATGAAGTGGAGATGCAACATAGGCGGTTTCGGGCATACGAAAAGAAAAATAAAAGAAGATGGGATTGGGAGGGAGACAAACCATAAAAGACTGAATCTCACAAAATAGACTGAGGGTTGCTGGGGGGAGGTGTGTTGGGAGAGGATGGTGGGGGTATGGACATTGGGGAGGGCAGGTGCTATGGTGAGTGATGGTGAGTGCTGTGAAATGTGTAAACCTGGTGATCCACAGACCTGTACCCCTAGGGATAAAAACACATTATATGTTTATAAAAAATTTTTTAAAATAATTTAAAAAATCCATTAAAGAAAAAACACATATTGCAAGCCCAGAGCTAATCTCATATTCAATCAAAAAAGTTTGAAAGTTTTCCCCTTAAAGATCAGAAAAAAGACAAGTGTGTCCACTTTCACTACTCTCATTTGACATAGTACTGGATGTCCTAGCCAGAGAAACAAGGAACACAAAGAAATAAAAGACTCCAAAAAAAAAAAAAAAAGGAAGAAGTAAAATTTTCTTTTTTTGGATAACATGAACTTACAAGAAAAAAAATCCTAAAAACTTCACAAAAAATTTTGAATAAACAAATGTAATAAAGCTGCCAAATACAAGATCAATATATAAAAGACAAGAATTTTGTTTTGTTTCGTTTTTTTTAAATAGTTTTTCATGTCATCCTTGCTCAGTGATCACGCTAATCTTCTCTGCATCATTCCAATTTTAGTATATGTGCTGCCAAAGTAAGCACAAGACAGGAGCATTTTAACACTCTGATGATGAACTATCTGAAAAAATAAAGAGAACAATCTAATTCACAATAGCATCAAAAATAATAAAATACTTAGGAAAAGTATTAGTTAAAGAAGATGAAAGATCTGTACCCCATAAACTATGACATTGATAAAGCAATTGAAGGAGACATAAATGGAAAGATAGCTCATTTATGAATGGTAAGAATTAACATTGTTAAAATGTCCATACTACCGAAAACCATCTGTAAATTCAATTCCTATCAAAAATCCAATGTTAGGGGCGCCTGGGTGGCTCAGTGGGTTAAGCCGCTGCCTTCAGCTCAGGTCATGATCCCAGGGTCCTGGGATCGAGCCCTGCATCAGGCTCTCAGCTCAGCAGGAAGCTGCTACCTCTTCTCTCTCTGCCTGCCTCTCTGCCTGCTTGTCATCTCTCTCTGTCAAATAAATAAATAAAAAATCTTTTAAAAAAATCCAATTTTTTTTTTACAGAAGTAAGTAAAGAATCCTAAAATTTATATGAGACCATAAAAGACAACTAATAATTAAAGCAGTTCTGAGAAAGAATGAAGAAGCGAAATTACACTTCTTGATTTGAAACTATACTACAAAGCCCTCATGCCCAAAACAATAAAGTATACTGGCATAAAAATAGACCAATAAACAAGTAGAACAGAATTGAGAGTCCAGAAATAAATCCTTTCATACAGTCACCTAATATTTGACAGGGGCCAACATATATAATGTGTAAAAATAGTCTGTTCAATAAATGATATTTAAAACTGAATAGTCACATAAACCAGCATGAAACTGGAACCTTATATCACTCATAAATCTTAACTTGAAATAGATTAAAGACTTAAATGTGATGCATGAAACTAAATTTCCTAAAGGAAAACATAGGAAGGAAAAATTCTCATTGACATTGGTCTTGCCAATAGTTTTTTGGATACCAGGCCAAAAACACAAGCAAAAGAAGCAAAAATAAATAAATGGTATTACATCAAACTAAAGTTCCTGCATTGCCAAAAAAAAAAAAAAAGGGAATGAAAACACAATCCACAGAATGGAAGAAAATACTTACAAATCTTATATCTGAAAAGAGGTTAATAACCAACAGATACAAATAGAAAAAAATATATAATTAAAAAAATAGCAAAAGGATCTCAATAGACTTTTTTTTCAAAAAAGTTATATAAATGACCAACAGGAGCATTAAAAAGTGCTCAATGTAAAAACTCAGGGCAAAGTCATTATGTTGTTGTTGTTGTTGTTTACCTCTGAAAAACACAACAAGATATGACTACCTATTAGAATATATACTACCAAAAAATTAAAACTAACAAATTTTGGTAAATATTGGGGAAAATGGGGAACCTTTGCACTGTGATAGGGATATAAATTTGTATGGAAAACAGTACGGAGATTATTCATATTATTAAAAGTAAAATTACCATATGATTCAGTAATCCCACCTCTAGGTATATATCTAAAGGAAACGAAGTCACTATTCGAAGACATATCTGCACTCTTATGTTCATTATAAAATTATTAACTCTAAGCAAGAGATGGAAATAACTTCAGTATCCATTAATGGATGAATGAATAAAATAAGTATGGTAAATATATACTATGGAATACTACTTAACCATGAAAAATTAAGAAATACTGCCATTTACAACAGCATGGATGGATCTTGAAGGTATTATACTAAGTGAAATATTTCAAAGATTTTATATATTTTTTTTAATTTATGTATTATGATATCCCTTACATACAGAATCTGAAGAAAAAGCAAACTAATGGAAACTTAGAGTTGAGTTGACAAGAGGTGAACCTGGGGTGGAATAAGGTGGTCAAAGGGTACAAACTTGCAACTATAATATGAAAAAGTTCTGGGGATCTAATGTACTACAGGATGATCATAGTTAATAATATATACATACATTTTTATTGTGCTTCCCTTTACTAAACTTTGCATATATCACATTCTTACAAGTTGAAAGTTTATAGCAATCTTGTATAAAATAGGTCTGCTGCCACCATTTTTCTAACAACATTTGTTCATTTTGTGTCTCTCTGTCACATGTTGGTAATTCTTGCAATATTTCAAGTTTTTTCATTATTATTGTATTTGTTATGGTGATCAGTGATCAGTAACTATGACCCACTGAAAACTCAGAACTAGTTTACTTAAGGTATATACATTGTTTTTCCTTAAAGACATAATGCTTTTGAACAGTACAGTATAGTGTTTATTTTTTATATGCACTGGGAAACATAATTTTTTATTTGCACTGGGAAACCAAAAATAATAATCATAATTTGACTTAGTTTATTGAGATGATCACTTTATTGAGGCGGTCTGGAACAAAACCCACAAGACCTCTGAAGTTTATCTCTACTGTACTATATACATAAAAGTTGCTAAGAGAGTAGATCTTAAAATTCCTTACCATACATGCATAAAAAACAGTGGCAACTATATGAGATAGTAGATGTATTAACATTTTTATGTAGATTATATTGCAATACAGATGTATGCCCATTTATCAAATTGTACAAAATTTACACAATGTTAAAAGTTTGCAATGTTATAAGAAATCATTTCTTATATTTACAAATTATAATATGTCGATTATTTTTCAATAAAGCTGGAAAAAACTTTTTGTAGAATTAATCTATTTTTCAAAAAACGAAGTAAGGAAGTAGAAACTGCAACTAACTCTGAAATAATAGAATATAAAATCCATTTTAGTTATATACACTGTGACAAAAACTATTACTTAGTTTACAATGAAGGAGTACTTAGGAAGCATGAAGGATGGTCTATAAATAAGGCTGAAAGAGCTCAGTTTTAAGGTTTAAATTTAAAATCTTCTTTTGAAATACTCAACTGACCACCTATTTTTCCAAACATAAAAGTCTTAACTGCATGAATTTATTTCATACAACTCTATAATCTAGTTTCATAAGAAAGCAGCATGCAAATCTTGAATAAGACAGACTTGCTTAAGTTTCTTTGTGTTCAACAGTAAAGGATACTTCCCTAAAAAGAAGAAAAATCAGCATATTTATTATGATAATTATTATTCATAATGAGATTCATATTGAATTAGGGAATATATATCCTCAGAGGAGGTAAAGTAAAATGAAATTTATTTTGGTAAATGTGTCTATGAATAGTCAATACAATGCCTCAATATAAATGAATATTATCATTTTGAACAATTTAATTACTATTATTAGAATTATTATAAGTATAAAAATAGCTATCATTTTAGCATGGAATATGAGACTCTCAGGCTCCATGCTTCATTACATCCACACAACAACTCTGCATAATAAGTATTATCATCACCATTTCATGGGTGAAAAAAATGAGGCTAACACATTTAGATAACTGGTTTATGATTACATGGCTAGTAAAGATGCATCACACTAATTTAGGCTTTATGATTTCAGAATTGTACTCTTTCCACTGCACATTCTATTACTCTGTAAATACTTGGCTTGTTTTCATTTAGTTCTTTAATTTTATTCATGTGGTGATGGCTTAAAGCTTCATTTAAAGGAAGCTTAAAAAATTCATTTAACCAAAAGCTCCCAAGAATTAAAAATGTCATGGATCTAATGTAGACATGGATATCATTAGTTAATGGGTAACTATATATTTTCCACTCTAGTGAGATAACAATCAGAGTATTTTTCTAAGTTTTAGTCTCTGAGTGTTCAAAAGGACTTTGTTAAAATAGAAATATTTAGACAAAGGTGATCAAAAGTCTGGATCAGGTCACCTTAAGATAAATATTAGGAAACTGAGGAAACAAATGGAGATTTGAACACTGAGCTATGATATAATGAATGGTTTAAAGTATTTAGTAGAGCATAGAAAAGCCCTTTAAAGCCTGGTCTTAGCCTAGCATTGCAGCTTCTGGGATATCTGTCTATCTATCATCTATCTATCTATCTATCTAGATATAAGTTTGAAAACTTTTTCAACTTAAAGATTTTGAGAAATAGAACATAATTAGCACCATAGAAGATCTGTTTATGATAACAACCTAGCCTCTCCTCCCAGTTTGTTAATATTCTCTCTTATTTAATGTAACATTGTGTAAATATACCACTACTGATCTGCCGTTATGAATGAAATAACTATAATCATCTGTTTGCATATCCTGGTGAAAATATTCATTTAGTTCCATGTTGTATTTCTAGGAATGGACCAAATTTTTTTTTTAATTTTTAAGTTTTCTAAATATTGTCCAACTTACCTCATATGTTTTTATTATGTGCACTGTCATTCCTTCACATTCTTGCAAGAGATTTTCACTGTTGCCCAATATGGTAAGTGTGTAATAGTATGTCATTCTAGGTTTTAATTTATTTTTAATTTAATTTAATTTAATTCCAGATTCATAATAAAGATAAACAGTTTTTGTATATGAGTGGCCATTTGGATTACCCTTTCTGTAAAGTACATGCTCAAATCTTTTGATATCTTAACATTGTGTCATACTGACTTCTTTAATAGTAGATTTTCTGAATGAGATTTTAGCTGTGTAGGTCTTCTCTATTTTATTTTGAACTTGTTTTCATTTCAAAATCTTTATATTTATTTTCATAATCTGCTTTTATTTTGCTTTGTCTATTATCTATCTATCTATCTATCTATCTATCTATTTATTTACAAGCAAGAGAGAGTGAGCAAGTGAGAGTGCAGGGAGGGATAGAAAAAGAAGGGAAAAGAATCTTAAGCAGGCTCCAGGCTCAGCACAGAGCCCAACTCTGGGCTCTATTTCACAACCCTGACATCATGACCTGAGCCAAAATGAAAGAAATAAAATAAAATTAAGGTGTTAAAAAAAAAAGAAAAAGAATTGGAGGTTTAATTAAGTGAGCCACCCAGGCACCCCTGTGGTATCTTAAATTAGCTGTCATATCTTTAAAGTTCTAGAGTATCCATTTAATTCATTTATAAAATCTTTCTCAATATCATTTTTAGTTTCAGTTTTTTGTTCAATTTGTTTCCCCTCTCATTTCTTTGAGCAGAGTAATCAAGCCATTTTACAATCTTTATTGATCATTTTAACATCATACTTAATCCCATTTTGTCTATCAAATCTTGTTAATGGTTTTTCTTTGTGTGCTTTGTTACATTTTGCTATGTTCAAGACATTATATTTGAAACTCTTATTGAGTAGGGATAATTAAGAGCTATAATAATGGTATGGTCCCCCTTGGCTGGATTTTCTCTTATATCTGTGACTCTACAAGACAATCATATTCCAAATTCAGTGATTGACTTTCTCAGTTTACACAGAAGGCAAGGTAGGCTATAGTCTTATTTCTGCTTCTCCTTGTGCTTTGGGGATCTCAACTTAAATTTGGGTTGTACCAAAGTTTTCAAATTTGATTGCTGCTGGATTTTGAATTTTGTTTCTCTAGTATCAAGTGTCTATTAAAAACACAGCTCAGTGTGTTTTAGCAGTTTCAAATGCTCTCATAGCTAAAATGGCTTCAGGCATATATCTCTAGACTCTCATTGTGTTTCGTATTTTGGCCCAGTAATCCCTCACTTATTTTTATAATCATTCTGATATTTTTAACTTTAAAAGCTATTTTGTCGGGATTTTTAAGTTGCCTAAAGTAGCAGTTTTTAGATCACCATTACTAGAAGCAACAACAAATATACATGAAAATATCTGCAGTAGTTTATCACATCTTTATGGCTTTGAACTTCCAGAAGCCGAGGCATCCTTCTCTAATCACTTAGGCAAACTCCAGTTTACCCTTTAAAACAACACAAGAATTGCTTCATTTAAGAACATGTTCAGGGATGACTCTTCCCCACTGTTCTTACCAACATTCCCACACACTCTTTGCTACCCACACCTTGTTTATGAACTTTCATTAGGTATATCAGCGTCACCAGAATTTTGCTCTATTGTATATTTGTCCTTTAGAGCTTTAATTAAATATGAATTCCATAGAAAGTCTGTCCCTTTTCTTTCAAACCTGGGTTAGTTATTTCTTCTCATTCTTTGTCAGAAGCTACTTTATTAGAGAAACTTACAGCTGTGTTGTGACTTTGGAGCCTTTACAGTTTTTTGACTGGAAAAATCACCCATCCCTGAGGTTTTTACGCAGCTTCCTAGCTGATATTATTCAGAAATCTGTTCAAAACAGACTTTTTCAGGGAGGCCCTTTCGGACCACTCAGTTACACAACCTCTTCTCAATCACTGCTCTTTTTAAAATGTGCTTATTTATTTCAAATATGCATCACTATTGAAGAAAAACCAGTACGATTTTTTTCTTTTTAAAGTTGGCTTACCTATTATCTATCTCTCCCATTAAAATGATTCCTCTGGGCTGGGGTTTTGTTGTGCTCATCTTAGGCCAGGCACTCAATAAATTGTCTCTGAATGATTGAATTGTTTGTCTCCCTTGCTAGATTCTCAACTTCATGAGGCCGAGGATTGTTTTATTCAGTCCTTCTTTATCCTCAATGTCTGTTATATTGCAGTCACTTACGTGACTAATGGGAAAAATCACAGAAAGAAAGAGTTAAAACTACAGAAAAACCCCGTAGGTTCAATAACACAAAGCTTTCTAAAACTATTTAGCCCAAGACTTGAATACTGGCTGCACTTTTGATTTTTTTTTAAATGGTATTGAATTTAGTTTAAATGGAAATACTTGAATGGTAGAATAATAAAAAAAAAATTATAAAAGCAACTTGCTCCTTAAAGTAAGAATTATATAGGGCATCTCTTCTAGAAGCAAAATTTTCAAATGTCAAACATCTGAAAGCATAGAAGGAGAAGTAAGAGTGTGAATTGTACTTCAATGCTCTTTTCTTTATATTCAGCAAACAGCTTCATTCACACCTTTCCAATTTTTTCAACTCTTTTGACAAAGCCTTCAGAGGAGTTACTGCTGATGACCACCATCACAGCCTGACAGGAGAAATTTTATAAAGAAAAATAATAGCATGTTTTTCCCAAATTGTTAAGGATATGGTGAAGCTCTGTCGGATTCAAAGGAGGAATGTGCAATTCCATGCTATATATAATAATAACTTATTTTAATAGTGGCTTTGCAATTTTTCAGATATACCCATTTACTGAAACCACTATGAAATAAACAAAAACAAACAAATTAACAGGGGTTCGAGACAGGAATTATCTAATCTAAAAATAGCACATGTTCACAGAATACACAACACATATCCCAAGTACTACTATAGGTTTCAAGTAATAGTCAAAACAATAGTAAACATGATTCAGACCCTACCAGTCAAATCACAAATGGGACCTTAACTGTAAATCCTTATCTTTAGATCAAAGCGGGTTATTGGGTGCTGAAGATACATTATAGAACTAATATGTTATAGAACTCCTCTGAAATGAGTCATTTATTCCATCACTTTTCCTGCACAGCTGCTGACCCATGTTTTGGTTCCTGGAAATAGCTGCTACCCTGTCATACTTCTTAAAAGCACATAGATTGATGACTCTACTCATTCCTCCATTCCTCTGTGACTGTCACTGTGTTAAAATGTGGAGTCAGCTGACTCACTTGTGGTGGTAATAAAGTAGATGAGTTTTCGAAGTATTTTGCTATTTCTAAAAATGCAAAAACTAAATTACATTGAAATCATAAGGGGTGTTTCAGGGAGAGCTGTAGGATGTGGTTTCTTGTGTAATCCACAGAGATTAGCTCCAACACATATTTAAACTCTCCTCTAGGAGCAACCTTACTGGTAAAACAAGAAGATAAACAGATGTATACACAACCTGGCACAAAATTATCACTTACGTTTGCCTTCCTAGTCTCCTCGTGTTACTTATTTATCTTAACTTCTCTCTGAAATCAGGGAACACAGAATCTCAATCAGTTGACATTTTTCTACTGAATTACCTACCCAATAGTCTGATCATACCCCTAAGACTTTTTTAAATTATTTCACTCATAATCCCAAATCTGCTTTGTTTCCTCGTCTTAGTACACTGTAATTTGATTTCAAAATGAGGACAGTTGTCAGTAATGCCACATTCATTAATCTATTTTACAATTCCATGTACTTAGAACTATGAAAATATGTTAATAACATCCATTCCAATAAGCCACCCTAAATTTATTATCATGAAACAAGACCTCAAGAAAGAGAATTCAAAATCATCCATGTATTTGCAGTTTATTGCAATAAAGCCTTTATCAATAGACTTCCCTGTGCACATGGTGGTCAAATTGCTGGTGAAAACCAGCCAGATCTATTACAAGCTTTCTCATGGCTTCTAGGTAACCCAAGTGAGCCTTTATTGATACTGGGAAGGGATAAAGCAGGGAAGGGATAAACAGTGATGTAAGAATTGGCTAGACAAAAGTAATGACTCTCATTACAAAGTGAGTATTTTAAAGCAAAAAAGCCTGTTGGGAATATTGTTTTATAAAATAGTGGGGGTTTTTTTATTAACTTTTTAAAATTCAATTAGTTAACGTATAGTGTACCATTAGTTTCAAATGTAGATTTCGGTTATTCATCCATAGCATATAATAGCTAATGCTCAGTACTTACTGTGATAGCTTCTTGAAAGCACAATTTTAACCCACTGAGCCACCCAGGCGCCCTTGAAAGCAGAATTTTAGATCATATTTTCTGATTACTTCCATGTAGTACAACACTTTCCTGCTAGCAACCTTCAAAACATACTGTTTGTTAGAGGAGTTTCTTTAATAATAAATAAATAGGGATTTATTTAAATTTATAAATATATAAAATAAATAGGAATTTATTTAAATTTATTTAAATATTGCACACTGTTTCATTGTTCATAAATAAGGTGATGATATTATAGCCATTAGTTGGTAGCACTGATCTATCACTTTCTTTTTACTTCTCAGTGCATTCTCTTTGCACAAAATAGATATATATTTTAAAAGAATCTGGATCTGTGGCAAACTTTAAAAAAAACCCTATACAAGGTCTTTTCTGGTTCCATATAAATTTTAAAATTATTTGTTCCATTTCTTTGAAAAAGATGGATGGTACTTTGATAGGAATTGCATTAAATGTGTAGATTGCTTTAGGTAGCATAGACATTTTCACAATATTTATTCTTCCAATCCAGGAGCATGGATGATTTTTCCATTTCTTTGTGTCTTCCTCAATTTCTTTCACGAGTACTTTATAGTTTTCTGAGTATAGATTCTGTGTCTCTTTTGTTAGGTTTATTCCTAGGTATCTTATGGCTTTGGGTGCAATTGTAAATGGGATTGACTCCTTAATTTCTCTTTCTTCTGTCTTGCTGTTGGTGTAGAGAAATGCAACTGATTTCTGTGCATTGATTTTATATCCTGACACGTTACTGAATTCCTGTATAAGTTCTAGCAGTTTTGGAGTGGAGTCTTTTGGGTTTTCCACATATAGTATCATATCATCTGCGAAGAGTGATAATTTGACTTCTTCTTTGCCGATTTGGATGCCTTCAATTTCCTTTTGTTGTCTGATTGCTGAGGCTAGGACCTCTAGTACTATGTTGAATAGCAGTGGTGATAATGGACATCCCTGCCGTGTTCCTGACCTTAGTGGAAAAGCTTTCAGTTTTTCTCCATTGAGAATGATATTTGCGGTGGGTTTTTCATAGATGGCTTTGATGATATTGAGGTATGTGCCCTCTATCCCTACCCTTTGAAGAGTTTTGGTCAGGAAGGGATGCTGTACTTTGTCAAATGCTTTTTCAGCATCTATTGAGAGTATCATATGGTTCTTGTTCTTTCTTTTATTGATGTGTTGTATCACATTGACTGATTTGTGGATGTTGAACCAACCTTGCAGCCCTGGAATAAATCCCACCTGGCCATGGTGAATAATCTTTTTAATGTACTGTTGAATCCTATTGGCTAGTATTTTGGTGAGAATTTTCGCATCTGTGTTCATCAAGGATATTGGTCTATAGCTCTCTTTTTTGGTGGGATCCTTGTCTGGTTTTGGGATCAAGGTGATGCTGGCCTTATAAAATGAGTTTGGAAGTTTTCCTTCCATTTCTATTTTTTGGAACAGTTTCAGGAGAATAGGAATTAGTTCTTCTTTAAATGTTTGGTAGAATTCCCCCGGGAAGCCGTCTGGCCCTGGGCTTTTGTTTGTTTGGAGATTTTTAATGACTGTTTCAATCTCCTTACTGGTTATGGGTCTGTTCATGCTTTCTATTTCTTCCTCGCTCAGTTGGGGTAGTTTATATGTTTCTAGGAATGCATCCATTTCTTCCAGATTGTCAAATTTATTGCCGTAGAGTTGCTCATAGTATGTTCTTGTAATAGTTTGTATTTCTTTGGTGTTAGTTGTGATCTCTCCTCTTTCATGCATGATTTTATTTATTTGGGTCCTTTCTCTTTTCTTTTTGATAAGTCGGGTCACTGACAGAGTCAAATGTACTTTTTCTACTAGTAGCCAGCTCTTTGTCTTTTGTCAGAAAGATGCCCTTGTGAATTATTTATAATAAAGCTATTAGCAACAATAATAATAATAATAAATAGAATTGAAAATGTTAAAAAAAGTTTTCTTAACTAATTAGGGTTCTTAGATATCAATTAGAGGAACCACCTCTGGCAAGCAAATTAATCTGCAAGACATTCCCAGAATTAACAAGTCAGTCAGATACAGGGTTGTCTGTAGATTGAAAGGTGAAACAAAAGGACTAGGTTTGGAAAATAGGTAAGGACAGTGAAAAAAATGATCAAATTTTTGGGCAAAATAAATTCTTAGGTGTCCTTTCAATGGAGTCCTGGGCATTATGTAGCAGAAACTCTGGAGATTATCTCAATCCATTGGAGTCACCCCATTTATTAGCTTGCTATTGACAAAGTTATTTACAAACTGTAGAGCAAGAGGTTATAATGTAGAAAACTGATGGTAATGCACAAGATTCTTGTTAACAATAATGCAAGTTAGTGATTTTTCATTAGACAACATAAATTCTATATCCCAAATTATGGGCCCAGAGAACTTCTGCTGCACAACTCTGCTTATATCCCAAATAACCATGTGAACTAGTTTTAATATCTGCTTCTCTTATTACTTTTTGAATAAAAATTAGACAACATAAATTCTATATCCCAAATTATGGGCCCAGAGCACTTCTGCTGTACAACTCTGCTTATATCCCAAATAACCATGTGAACTAGTTTTAATATCTGCTTCTCTTATTACTTTTTGAATAAAAATTCTTGACACAAGTATTTTATAATTGTGTGATAATCGTGCATTTAATTTCTTGGAGAACAAACACACTTTAGCATAACTATGTTCTTTCACAGAACCAGCCTTGATAACACACTTCTATATGTTAGAAATGATGTAATAAATGTAGAATACTGGGCACTCGTTTGGTATTCTTTGCCATGTTTTGCACTATCTAAAAAGAGATCAGTGAACTTGGACTGGAGTTAGTAGACATGGAAGAAAATAAAATATTACAGAGAAGAATACTCTGTGGTCCACAACCTAAACAGGCTGGGATTCCCATCATTTGGATCCCTGTAGCTTTACAAAAGTCAATTAAATTTTTGTGTCTCCTATTAAAGTTGATTCCCCAGTACTTTTTCAAACATCTCTTGTAAAGTATTGTTTCCCAGAAAAAAAAGGGATTTTTCACATGTCTCTGCCTTTGTCTCTGGTCATGATCTCAGTCAGGATCCTGGGATCGAGCTCCATATCGGGCTTCCTGCTCATTAGGGAGGATACTTCTCAGTCTCTCTCTGCAGCTACCTCCCCCTGCCCCATTCATGCTTTCTCTCTCAAATAAATAAATACAATCTTTAATTTTTTAATTAAAAATAAGATAAATAAAATAAAATAAAAAGTCTGGTCTTACTGCCCCATTTAGCTCCTTTTTGTTTTTTGAGTTGTATTTAAAGCAGCGTGAGAGAACATGAGGATCTCAAACTTAAAAAAAAAAAAGGAAAAAATTGAGTTTTGTTAGGATTTAAGATCTTGTCTGCTAGACAAAAACGTTGGCTTTGTTAACATGTGAAAATTAACAAAAGAGGATAAGATAGAATTCTAATAATTTTTGTAGAAATTAAAAATTTCCTCCAATCCAATTACATACAGACCCATTAAGTAAATTCATTCCAATGTCCCAAACCAACCTTTTCTAATAGTAATGCATCTGTGTAAACAGGGTCAACCCAAGGAATAAATAAATATTATTATATTTTTCCTGTCTCTTCCACTGTCACATCTGGGTATATTGGTAGCAAGCCAATTATCTATCTTATAAGACATGATAGCATAAGGAAGGGTATTCTGTCCATTTGGAACAACTGAAAATCATTGTAATTTTATCTTGGTGCAGTAACTTGAGATGGCACAGTGTGGGTTATGAATATATATTTTTTTTTTTTACTGGGAAGAAGAGATTATAGAGATATTGGTTATCCAAGAGAGATGGACAGGTGTTGATACTTGCCAGGTCAATATCCATCTACTTTTTCCTTTAATATCAGAAAGCACTGAGGGATTGATAACAAGGAAACTTAAAACAACATCAAATATTTTATTGTCTCTTTTCTAGTTATATTGTAACCATATGACAAAGTATTAGTCGTACAAGCCATCATGCTCTTTTACCTCTATCTTTCTGCCAGGAATGTGGGCTTAATAGTGAGAACTCCAACAGCAATTTTTGCAACTGTGAATAAAAAGCCATGAAAACCTCTAAGATAGTTCACTTGACTTTCTTAAGACTCTGAACCAACACCAGAAAACACTCTCTCTAGGCTTCTTGTTAAATGAAAAAATATGGTTAAACCACTTTTGACAGTCTACTACATACAGCAAAATGTAAATCTTAATTGAAATATGTCCTCTCAGCTGTGCTTAAGCAACTGAGTCCTGAGCTTTTCAGGTTTTCAGTCTGAAAGAGTACACCTCTGGTGCTCTGAAAGGGAAGAGAAAGGACACCCTGTTCTCCATATAAATTAAAGAAGAAAAATCTGTGCATTTAAGTGGGCCATATAAAAGTTATCAAGCAATTACCTCCTAACTCCTTCCTATCCAAATTCCCTGATATGCTCTCCCTACTCCTTTATTCCACGTTACTGCCTTTTCCAGGATTCTGCCTCACATCACAGCATGTCTTCTGTTATTTCCTTCTTGCAAGCTAGTTTTGTTTTCTCCATCTAAAAAAGTCAACAATCATTGTGTATTTCAATTCCCACTTTCCTCAAACGCATTGATTCTTCTTATCTATTACTCTTTTCTCATACTCAGTGTCTTTGTCTTTATGGGGTTTGTACTTTGCTTTTCCCCATCCCTTACTGCCATTATATAATCAAATCTAATAACTTCTTAGAGAAAGTTAAAAATTCCTGCATAGCCACACGTGAACACAAAGTCACTGATTTTTAGCAAACCTATAAGATAGTCAGACATCCATTCAATTTCTTTTTTTAAGATTTTATTTATTTATTTGACAGAGAGAGATGACAAGCAGGCAGAGAGGCAGGCAGAGAGAGAGGAGGAAGCAGGCTCCCTGCTGAGCAGAGAGCCCAATTTGGGGCTCGGTCCCAGGACCCTAGGATCATGACCTGAGCCGAAGACAGTGGCTTAACCCACTGAGCCACCCAGGCATCCCTCCATTCAATTTCTTAACTGAGTCTCAAATGCATCCTGAGTTCTAACGTAAACCTAAGTTCTACTTCTTACACGTTGTTATATGACCAAATTCTTTCAGTTCAGTATTTTGTAACATTAAAATATTAATCAATTGATACTTTGTCTGTGTATTTCTATGAAAATAATTTGAATACTGTAGATTTATTGTTATATTTATAGATTTATAATCAAAGTTTCATCAGTTGAAGTTTTTGGAAATTTCATATATAATGATTAACCTAAAATGATACTGCCTCAAATCCCTCTGATATCAAGGCCCAACAACTGATTATAGCCAAACCTGTGGTGGATAGTTCCATGGGAAATTGCAGTTACTTAACACTGATAGCATCTCATGTTATATCTCTCATTTTAGAATGTGTCCAACACAACCCAAAATTGTAGGACAGTTAATGTCCTCTGAGGACAACTCTCAGTGAAGTGGAAATAAGAACCACAGATAAAATTGTCAGTTTTCAGCTCTTCATGAGGACAGCTTAAAGAAGTTTCTCAGGACCTTTCAGTAAAAGCAAGCCTTCATTTTCTATCCACAGCAATTATATCAACAATGTACCTCTTTGACAAAGTTGCTTCTTCACTGTATCACTTTCCCATTCTTTTCTACCTTGGATAATCTCCAAGATAACCTAACAGTACTCAAATCCTTTGTCCTACTCTTTGCTCTCAGGATAAATGGAGCCAAAAGACTTAGATTAATATCAAGTTCTAATGGGATCTTAGAGCTATTTCTGTCCAGATTTTCATAAACATAGGGACCTTTGAATTATCAGGCTATAAATAAGTTCTAAATGGAGGGGGCAAAAGCAAAAAGTAGAAATTTTTAAGTTTGATTTTTAATCATGACTAATTGACTTTATTGATTATTAAAAATACTAACATTATAAAAGTGTGGATCTTTGTAAAACAATGTCATAATGTAAGAAATAAGTTGCATAGTCCTTTGGAGAATATTAAACCAAGTGTTCAGGTGCCATCTAATTTCTTGTTTAATCCAGAACTTTGGTGTGCATTATCTTGAGGAATAGGATTTTGAAGTCCAGACACTAACAGAAACCTGATCCAAATGTGTGTGTTTATATTTCTGCTTTTGTTGTAAAAATCAAAGTGTGATTGCTGGTTTAAAATGGTAAAACTAATAATGTTCATGGCCTCTATTATAAATTTTCTAATTGTATGGGAAGAATCCAATAAACATAGAATTAATGGATTTGCAAATCCTCAAAGAGCTACAGGTCAGGTAGTGGTATGTTCTGATTCAACAGCATCATAATGCAGCATTTTATATGTGTGGCTAATGGATATTTTCATGAATGTTTGCTAGCTAGTCAGCCAATATAGAGAAATATTAGGTAGGGTAATTACTCACAGTTGTGTTTAATAAATGAGAGAAAATTATCAAATGACAGTAATAATAATAATCCTATAGCAGGCTAAATAATTCAATGATAATTCCAAGTATTAATCTAGCTTTCTTCCCTGATTATGACTCTTCTCTCCTTTATCATAATGGGAGTAGTAGATTGTCTGCAATGAATTGTGAAAACCCAGCAGTGACTTTGGCAGTGAAGGCCTCCCATCCATTTTGATAGGTTAAAATGATTCTGGTTGGTCTTGAGCAAATGTGTCAATTTGTTTTTTCTGTGTGTGTCATAAAAGAAAGGAGCAATAGTAAATTCTTGCTGTTATTCCATGGAGCCAATAAAATCATACTGCCAACAAGAGGCTGTTGACACTGTAAGTGTAGTTAACTGTCTTGAAATACTAGGCCTCGAAATAAAATTCCAATATTTCATATAACCTCTTTTTTTTTAAAGAAAACAACAAAACAAAACAAAACAACTATACTGCTTACATTTAGGGCCCTGCTGTTGTGTAACTATTCTTGAACATGTCTACTGTAAGTGTATATATATGTATATTTTTTTTTCTGTGCAATAAATTCATTTAGAGATAAATTTGGATTGCAAATTACTTTGGGGGAGGCATGGTATTTGTGGCTAGTCTTACAAGTAAAAAGGACTAAAAGAAAGAAGGAAAACATTTTTATTACAGCATATTTACATCTGTCCAAAGTACTTATTTACTCTAATACTGACTAATGTATAATACTGTACACAAAGAAAGAAGTTAAATGAGTTTTAATTCAGTCGAAGTATAGCTGGCCATTTTAAAACTTACCACTGAATCTCTCTGGTATGAAATGTGATATCTGGCAATCTGGTCCAGTTCATTACATCAGGTCATTTGTATGTTCTTATTACCATTTTGATAGCATAGCACATTTTATAACCCAGACATTTTACAATGGAACTATGATGCATGTATTTTCAAAAGTATAGACATACATGAAGCTATGAGGTCAAAAAAGATGAATGTCCGTAGTACCATATAGACTCAACAAATAAAAGTGTCCAAGGCTCTGAGTGAGATTTATGAATATTGTGTAAGATTAGGCCAACATGTGGTTTTGATAAAAATAATCTGTTCTTAAATTAGAATTACAGTCGTTGAGTACAGTGTTGAAAATGACAGATTTTAGCTATCTTTGCTCACTAGGGAAAATGGAAAAATGTTTAGTTTGGTCAGGTTTTCACTTAACTTCTGAAAAATCTTACGTTTGAGAGAACCCTTCTGAAATAAGAATCCTTAAAGACATAACCCCTTTGGCACAAGTTTTCAAGAAACTTGTTTGATGTTGTAGACAATTATATGGCACACGTACTGTTCTAGATGTTTCATGCCAATAATATGTAAGCCATACCAAGGCTACATATACATATAGAGATGTTCCTCAGCTTACAAGGGGGCTATGTACAGAGACACCCATAAAAAATTGAAAATGCATTTAATACCCCTAAATTATCAAATATCATAGCTTACCTTAAGCTTATTTAAACATACTCAGAACTCTTACATTTGCCTGCATTTGGGCAAAATCATCTTAAGCAAAGCCTATTTTATAACAAAGTATCAAATATCACATGCAATTTATTAAATATTACACTAAAAAAAAGAAGAATCGTTATATATAGAATGGTTGTAAGAATATCAGGTGTTCACCCCTGTAATCTTCTAGCTGACTGGGAGCTGTGGCTCAATGCCCCTGCCCAGCATCACAAGATGGCACCATACCACATGACACTGGCCCTTTTTATAAAGACCCAAATTCAAAGTTCAAAGTTCAGATTCTACTGAATCACTTTCACTTTCACATCATTGCCAAATATTTCATAAGTTGAATCATTGTAAATCAGGAGCCATCTGATTTGAAAGTTAAATCACAGTCACCCATATACACACAAAAAAAGGCCTTCATGTAGGGCCATCTATGTATCTCTAAACAACATAGCATGACATATCAACGGCAAAAAATGGATGCGAAGGGGACAATTGCTTTGCGTCAGTACTCTGAGCAGTAACATACATGGCCTTACTCACCTAGCAGAACTCCAGAGCTAGCTGATGGGAAGGAATTTTACAAATGTTTGCTGAACAGCTTAAGCCCTATTATTTTTAACTTAGTGTGCATATCTGTCTTCTCAAGATATGTTAATTTATTTTATTGACTTATTACAAAACCAAATAATTTCCTCTTATTTAAGTGGCAGGTAAATAGAATTCTTTTTAATTTAAATCAAATGGCTTTTTAGGGAAAATATACTAAAAATTCTGAAACTTGTATTGCTTATGAATCTTTTATTGGAATCCTTATCAAGTTGTATTTTTCAAGTTTTTCCTAAATAATCTTCAACGAATTGAAAATAGTTTTTGGATTTTATTCAAGGCTATTAACACACAATTTCACTTTGTTAAATATAGTGCTAAACGTTCAACCAAAACGTTGTGTCTTTTTTTTTCCACTACCACATCCTCCATCTACGGACTGGATTCTCTCCCCAACTAGCACATATATACCATTGTCTATCTTTAGGATAAGTAAGGGTCATCTTTTGTCTTTATTCTATTTCTTGTATGCTTCTGAACTTGTTGAATTTTAATAGTCACACCATAAGTATCACATACTTGATTTCCCTTTAAATAGTAAACAGTGCACAACCAGAGCATACCTTCAAAGCTATCAATATACTTACTCTGATATATTATTTTTGTATTTTTGTAAATTAAAATAATTAAAATAATAGAACAAGAGTTTCAGGTGGTAGGTGTTGTAAGTTTACCCAAACTGACTTTTGTCAAACTCGTTTTTGTCATCATATATGTCAAGTAGTTTTCTCAGGTTTATTTTTAGAATATCCTTGTGTAATGAATATTTACACTGATATCTAGTATAAAAATCTTGCAATTTATTTTAGAAACAATCTATTTCTTTAATTCATTAAAGACATTTTTGGCTTGTTTCCAGTACTTTCTTACTGGTTAAAAAATGAATTTGAAGTAGTCTGAATTTCATTATTATATGGCACTTTCCCTTTGATGAATACAAAGATGATATTCTATATTAGCTATCTGAGAAGAATTTATTTTTTTAATTTTATTTATTTGTGAGTGAGAGAGAGCACAAGCAGGGGGAGCAGCAGGGTGAAGGAGAGGCAAACTCCCGGCTAAGCAGGGAATCTGTTGCAGAACTGCGTCCCAGGACCCTAAGATCATGACCTGAGCTAAAGGCTCAGGCGTTTAACTGACTGAGCCACCCAGGTGTCCCAATCTGAGAAGAGTTCTGTATGTTATTCCTATTCATATGAAGTTTAAAATCTAGGTAATTAACTTAATATTTTAGTGGCTATTACATAGATAGCACTATGTTCCACTCAGAGAGTAAGAAAGAAATATTAAATGAACCATATTCTATGCATTCTAAATGAAAATCATTAATCAATCATAATAAAACCCTTCTATTGATGGAATATCAACTTATAAGCTTTCCTCCATATGAACAATGCCAAATACCAGAATAAAGGGTCATCTAATACAAATAAAGGATAGAATTAAAGAAATCTGGTAAGACATTTAATTTTGAAAAATGGTGCTATAGTGTTGCTGAGTTGTGGTTTTCAGTTACATAATATCTGAAAAGTGTAGAAGTAAGGTGAGTGTTACGCGAGATGAGAAATGGTATATAATTAAGATATTTTTAAAAGTACAGATAAATACAAATTTGTAAACATAGCATTATGGAGGAATAAAAATAAATGATAGCTACACACTCTAATGTCAATAAATCTTGGAAAGTTAATAGAGAAGTAAAACAAGGATAGTGCAAAAAGTATGGTACATTTTTATGAAGTTCAAGCAAATTCTGTGAAACTGTAGATGGACTTAAAGATACTATTATGTATCAAATATTGCAAAAATTAAGCAAGGAAATAGCAAACATAAAATAACCAAAGCATACAAACTTGGGTAGATACAATAGATGTGATCATGTTCTACTTCATAAAGAGATGAGTTAATAGATAAATAGAAGTAACTAGACTTTTTAGACGTTAATAAAACTTTGCCTGTTATTTCTTAGCTATATAAAATATATGGTTTTCTAACAAAAACGCTTATCTTAAAAATATTTAAAAATAAATTTCAGGCTACTCATAAGGTTCTATTTACTTTTCCACTGAAGGAAAAGCTGGTTGTTGTAGTTGTAGTTGTTTGTTTGTTTTAGTCTCCTCCTAGATTTTATTATTATAATGTGGAATGAGGAATGTTAGATTGAAAAGTAAATTATTTTATAGACAAAATTCATTACTTGATTCACCTCCTGGTACAGCAGATGGAACTCCTGAAAACATGCCCTTTTGCCTTACAGAAGAGTAACAGTTATGCTTACTTCTGAAACATGCTTGGTGGTGGCCCTAAATAGTGACACCATAGTAAACATTTTGAATATTTGCAATTAATTTTTATAGTCATAGGGCTCCAAAAGGCACTGCTGGTCTCTTAGCAGGTATTTCAATAAAGCTAAAAGTTGCCTGACTGTTTAAAAATATTAACAAGGCACAAAACATGGCAGAAGTATTGTCCTCAGATATTATTTTTTTCCATATGCTCCTGATCCAAACATGACGAGTTATTTTTTTAAATTTATTTATAAAGATTTTATTTATTTCTTTGACAGAGATCACAAGTAGGCAGGGTCAGGCAGAGTGAGAGGGGGGAAGCAGGATCCCTGCTGAGCTGAGAGCCCGATGTGAGACTCGATCCAAGGATTCTGGGATCATGACCTGAACCAAAGGCAGAGGCTTTAACCCACTGAGCCACCCAGGTGCCCCCATGACAAGTTATTTTTTTTAAAAAATTTTATTCATTTATTTGAGAGAGAGAGATTACAAGTAGGCAGAGAGGCAGGCAAAGAGAGAGAGGAGGTATCAGGCTCTCCATTGAGCAGAGAGCCCAATGTGGGGCTCCATCCCAGGACCCTGAGATCATGACCTGAGCTGAAGGCAGCGGCTTAACCCACAAGCCACCCAGGAACCCGACAAGTTATTTTTGATAGATATATATACAATGTATTTTCCAGTTATAAGAAAAATGGTTCTGCTATTTTTAACCTTTTTAAAAAATTACATAATTTTTTTAAACTTAAATTTTATTTGTTAATGTTTTACCTTTCTTTTCTTTTTTTTTAAAGATTTTATTTATTTATTTGACAGAGAGAGATCACAAGTAGGCAGAGAGGCAGGCAGAGAGAGAGAGAGAGAAAGAGGGAGAGAGAGAGAGAAGCAGGCTTCCTGCGGAGCAGAGAGCCCGATGCAGGGCTCGACCCCAGGACCCTAAGATCATGACCCGAGCCAAAGGCAGCAGCCCAAACCACTGAGCCGCCCAGGTGCCCCAATGTTTTACTTTTCAGTATACTACTTAGAATATAAACCCTATCCCATTTTGTAAGAAGGTTACCATTTAAAAAATGGTAATTTTCTCATTGTGTCTTCCCCTCTCATTGCTTTATTTTGAATAAAACATTTCACAATGAACATAACTGATGCTTTCCTTTTGATGGTCCCTCGTTGGGCATATTGTATATGAGCCATGACAATTAGTTTTACAACATTTATTCATGGTTGTTGATATGTTTTATCATAACTAATTTTCCCTCCCTTATCTAGATTCCCCAGCTTTCAGACAGGTGGACACTTCAATAAACCATACCCAAGGGATGTATCAAGTACTTCTTAGACATTCTCTCAGATCCTTGAGGTCTAATTTTGCCTAGGGATTTGCAATAGGTTCTGCCAGAGGCACCACTGTGACAACTGATGTCCATTGTCTATCTCCTGCTAAGCTCAAGAGGTCACTGGTTTCCAAGTTTACCTATACAATTAATGCACTCCATCAAGTTCTTTTTTTTTTTAATATTAACAAACTTATTTTAAAGTTTATATGGAGAGGCAAAGACTCACAATAGTCAACATAGTGTTGAAAGAGAACAAAAACTGAGGACTGACTTCAAAGTTTACCATAATGATGGGGCGCCTGGTTGGCTCAGTGGGTTAAGCTTCTGCCTTTGGCTCAGGTCATGATCCCAGCGGCCTGGGATCGAGTCCCGTATTGGGCTCTCTGCTCAGCAGGGAGCCTGCTTCTCCTCATTTCTCTCTCTGTCTGTCTCTCTGCCTATATGTGCTCTCTCTCTCTCTGTCAAATAAATAAATGAAATCTTAAAAAAAGTATACCATAATGATAATTGTAAGCAAGATATTGTAATACCACAGAAAGACTAGATTAAAGGAACAGAATATATATTATCAATTATATTTTATATTTAATATAAAAGCAAAAGCAATACAAGAGAGCAAAATACAATCTTTTAAACAAATGGTTCTGGAGTAATGGTGAAGCTAAATGTAAAAATATAAAATAAAAATAAAATAAAATAATAAAATAAAATAAATCCTGGCAGATATTATACGCTCTTCATAAAAATTAACTCAGATTGGATTATAAACCTAAACATGAAACATGTGGAAGGTAATATAGAAGAAAATTTAAATGACCTTGGTTTTGGAAATAACTTTAGCTACAAAAGCACAAGCACTGAATTTAAAAATGTCTACTCTGTGAAACAATGCCAAGAGAATGAAAAGGCAAAGCACAGACTGTGAGAAAAAATTTGCAAAATACACATCTGGCAAAGGACTGTTAATCAAAAAGACACAAAGACCCCTTAAAACTCAACAATCGTGGAAAAACCTGATTACAAATGAGCCAAAGACCTTAGCAGATACCTCACAAAAGAAAATATTACAGATGGCAAATAAGCATATAAAAAGATGCTTCACATCATATGTCATCAGGAAAATGCAAATTAAAACAAAAAAGAGACACCAGTACATACCCAGAATCCAGAACACTGACAACAGAACACGAAATGTTGGTGAGGATGTGGAGCAACAGGAATGTTCTTCCATGTCTATTGAGAATAAAGAATGGAAAACAACTTGGCAGTTTCTTACAAAACTAAACATATTCTTGCCAGATGATTCAGCAGTAGCAGTTCTTGGTATTTATCCAAAGAAGATGAAACCTATACCCACAAAGATGTCTATAGTAGTTTTATTCATTACTGACAAAAGCTTGGAAGCAACCAAGATATCCTTCCATAGGTGAAAGGACAAATAAAATATGGTTTTTTAAAATTTTATTTATTTACTAACAGAGATCACAGGAAGGCAGAGGGGCAGGCAGAGAGAGAGGAATGGAAGCAGGCTCCCTGCTTAGCAGAGAGCCCACTGTGGGACTCAATCCCAGGAACCTGGAATCATAACAAAGAAATGATGATAAATTCCTTAAAAGACTCAAAGTTGTTCTTGACTGGTATGTTTCAAGCTCTATTCCTGGTTTGAGGACAGTTTTTAACAGGCTTGTCACTGTAGAAATCAGCTGGATGTTTAGAGGCTATCAGAACTGTGCAAAAACCTTGAAGGGGTAAAGATTGAAAATCCTTTAGAGAGATTAGCTCCCTAAGGCATTATTCATCCACACATTTTCCTCCAAACAATTAAGGCTGATGGATGAGGGGCACCTGAGGGGCTCTCTCATCACCTGGGTGGTGGGTTAAGCCTCTGCCTTCATCTCAAGTCATGGTCTCTGGGTCCTGGGATCCAGCCCCACATCCAGCTCTGCTCAAAAGCCTGCTTCCCTCCCTACTTGCCTGCCTCTCTGCTTACTTGTAATCTTTCTCTCTCTCTCTCTGTGTCCAATAGATAAATAAAATCTTAAAAAAAAGGCTGATGGATGCTAAATTATGAAAACTGCTCCCTCCAAATGATGCTTCTTCATAAGGTTTTAAGAATTTAAAATTGTAAGAATTTAAAATTGAAACTTGATTGTAGGATTTATCTTATACAATAACAACAAGTGATGGCAGTTATTATTACTTCTGAAGTATTTGTGATTCTGAATTCTTGGCCTCATAAGTAAATTTATTTTTAATAAATTATTTAATATATAATTATATATATAATATATATTATATATAACATATATATTATACATATATATATAACATATATATATAATATATATAATAAATTCATTCATTCATTCCTTTTTTATTTATTTATTTATTATTTATTATTTATTATTATTATTTATTCATTTATTAACTCAAACACAAGAAAATGAATGACCTAATTGAAAAATTGGCAAGGACTAGAAGAGACACCTCACTTAAGAAGATATTGAGCTGGCAATAATGATATGAACAGATGCTGTGATGATCCACAGCATGTCTAATTAAGGAATTGTAAATTAAAAGAACATGAGGGGCACCTGGACGGCTCAGTGGGTTAAGCTGCTGCCTTTGGATCAGGTCATGATCTCAGGGTCCTGGGATCGAGTTCCACGTTGGGCTCTCTGCTCAGGAGGAGCCTGCTTCCCTTTCTCTCTCTCTCTGACTGCCTCTCCGTCTTCTTGTGATCTCTCTCTGTCAAATAAATAAATAAAATCTTTTTTAAAAATAAATAAATAAATAAGACAATGATATATCACTACACATCTATTAGAATGGCTAAAATCCAAAATACTGACAACATAAAATGCTTTTGACGATGAGGAACCAGAGAAACTCTCATTCATTCTGGTGAGAACACCAAAATGGTGCTACCACTTTGGAAGACAGCTGGGCAGTTTCTTACAAAACTAAACATATTCTTACCATATGATCCAGCAATCATGCTCCTTGGAACTCACCCAAAAGAGCGACAACTTTGTGTACACAGAATTCTGCATATAAACCTGTGTTTGTAACAGCTTTACCCATAAGTGCCAAGAGTTGGAAGTAACCAAGATGTCCTTCAGGAGGAGAATGGATAGATAAACTGTGGTCCATTGAAACAATGGGATATGATTCAGCGATAAAGAGAAATGGCTATCAAGCAATGAAAAGACAAGGAACAAACTTAAAATCCGTCATAATAAGAGAAAGAAGTCAATTTGAAAAAGCTTCATGTTGCAAGGTTCCAACTATATGACCTTCTAGAAAAGGCAGAACTATGCAAATGGCATAAAAGTCAGCGGTTTGTAGCAGTTAGGAGAGGAGGAGGATGAACAGGCAGAGCACAGAGGATTTTTAGGCCAGTGAAAATGTTCTGTATGATATGCATGATATTTTAGATATATATCACTACACATTTGTCAAAATGCATAAGATACTATACCAAGAGTGAACTCTATGAGAAAAGGTTTTTTTAAGATTTTATTTATTTATTTGACAGGCATCAAAGCAGGCAGAGAGGCAGGCGGGGAAAGCAGGGGTTGGGGGAAAGCAGGCTCCCTGCCAAGCAGAGAGTCTGGTCTGGGGCTCGATCCCAGGACTGTGAGATTATGACCGGAGCCGAAGGCAGAAGCCTTAACCCACTGAGCCACCCTGGTGCCCCACCAAGAGTGAACTCTAATGTAAACTGTGGACTTTGGGGTGATAATGATGTGTCAGTGTAGGGTCAGTGAGCGTGAAAAATTATTACCGTGGTACAGGATGTTGATAATCGGAAGGCTGTGTGTATGTGGGGAAAGGGAATTTTACTTTGATCCCCAAACTACTCTAAAAAATGCAGTCTGTTAAAAAAAAACTTTATAGGGGCGCCTGGGTGGCTCAGTGGGTTAAGCCGCTGCCTTCGGCTCAGGTCATGATCTCAGAGTCCTGGGATCGAGTCCCGCATCGGGCTCTCTGCTCGGCAGAGAGCCTGCTTCCCTCTCTCTCTCTGGCTGCCTCTCCATCTACTTGTGATTTCTCTCTGTCAAATAAATAAATAAAATCTTTAAAAAAAAAACTTTATAATGCAATATAATACAAAACAAGAATGCATATCAAGAGAGAAATAATGTTTAAAGGGAACAAAGAACTTCAGTAATGTGTACAGCCAGTGGCTAGAATCCCTGCCTCTTGAGACCCTGTGCTAGAATGCCGCCAGAACCATATAGAACTATGTTAGTCTTTCTCGGAAGCCAACAAGTGTTAGCCCAGTTAAGAGCCCAGTAACAATAAGTCACGGTATGTTATAATGATTATCAATATTTTTAAAGACTTGTCAAGTTCCTTTTTGAGTAACCCTCACCCCACACTTAGAGAAAATTATCTGAGGTTCACCACTTTGAAATTCCTAATTGTTGTCCACATTTACAATAGCCAAAAAAAAAAAAAAAAAAAAAAAGCTTTTTATTAACAAAGTGTTCAGAAGGGGGCGCCACTGAAAACAATGAGAGTTTTCGCTGCCAGGAAAATTTTGTTGCAGAAACAGCTGAAAGCACTCAGGTCGGACAGAGCCAAAGGATGGAGAGATTTTTAAATTTACAAAAACCAAACCAAATCAAACCAAAACAAAAATCAAAACCAATGGCCAAGATTTCAAGTTTGCTACTAAAGGTATGACATTCTCCTAGGACATGCACGTGACTTGATCAATATATTTATATATTTATATATTTATATTTGAAGAAGAAGGTACTATTTGATGCAGCAAATCCACGTTGATTAAAAATTACGAGATATGGGACTCCAGGGTTGCACAGTGGTTTAGGCCTCTGCCTTCGGCTCAGGTCATGATTTCAGGGTCCTGGGATGGAGCCCCACATCGGGCTCTCTGCTCAGCGGGGAGCCTGCTTCCCCCCGCCCTCACTCTGCCTGCCTCTCTACCTACTTGTGATCTGTCAAATGGGTAAATAAGATCTTTAAAAAAAGAATTACTAGGTGTGAAATCATCGAGGGTATGGGAAGGAAAATGATTTCACCTGATCAGACTAGGAAGCGCTTGAAGCCTGAATTAAAGTGCTACTAAAAGAGTAAAGACCAGGGAAATATATGGGGAAAAATCCCTAGAAAAACAGCAATAATAACTGGCTGCTCTTTATTGATCCAGATCCTTGCGGTAGGCAAAGAAGGGCTGGTTTTAGCCAGAGGATGATCTCCGTTTGTCTTCATGATCTGGCATTTCCTGCAAGCCAGGCATGGGGCTCTGCACTAGAGCTGCAAATGCTGGGGAGCCATCACTGTCCCTTTTGTCTTCTCAGGGGGCCAACGGGCATGTCCATGGTGCAGTGTGACAGGCTTTACCACAGGGAGATAAAAGACTGCCAAGGGTAGGTTGGAGCTGGGAAAAGCCACTTAGGAGCAGATTTTCAGGGGAGGGGATAGACATGGGCAAAGCGAAAAATGAGGATGAGTGTGTCAAGTTTCAAAGTGCCAGGAGGCAGCACAGTGCATTCGGGAAACTACAGCAAGTTCATTGACAACCGACAGCTGATCGGGCAGCATCACCTGGGGATGGAGGCTGAGCCCCGGGGTTAACACTGGGGATGAGATGGTTTGTACACTATTCCAAGGAGGTGAGGCACGACACTGTGGGGGCACAGGGAGCTACCAGAGGATTTCAAATATCAGAATCATAACCATAATAGAGTATTTAATTGCATCCTAGCTTTCATCAAGGGTAAGATGCACTATAGTTTATGTTCGACTAAGAAAGAGAAATGCTGTCAGTTAAACTAGGATATGTCCTCAAGTGCAAGGTGCGTGCCACCTTAAGAGATATTAGAATGGGGGGGGACAAATCTTAGAACAAGTAAACTGTGGTACTAGAATAATTAAGAAAGGTCGAACGCTTGGATCAACAAAATAAGTGATTATTGCTTACCATTTGCCCCAAACTATATTAAGTCTTAGAACAAGAGACGTTCTCATCTTGATGCCACGCAGCTGTTAGACCCAAGGTACAGAGGGCAGTAGCCAACGACCAGCAGGCCCCAAGTGCCATGTGCAGACTCTAAGAGCAACTGCCTTTGAGAGAGGAAACGGTTGAGAGTGGGCTTTCTGAGGTAGAGAATTACTAGCTGGGAAAGTAGGAAAATTGACACAGAATCAGAATTGATGCCCCTACATGACAGAGTTGGTGAAACTTCCCATCTCAGAGAACTTGATGCTTCTCAGAAATGTATTTTTCATTTTGGACAGAACATTCAGGATAAATATGATCTGTTCGAGATCCTGGTTCAATCATCAGGACTGTTTCTTAGGCTTCACTGGCACAAGAAAAGGGTTTTGATAGTGCAGGGTAAATCCTGACAAAAGCAAAGCACGATATCTATGAAAAACTAACCACTCAGAAGAGAACAACAGATAAAAGGCCAGGCCGACCTGACCCTGCAGGATAGGTAAGCTTGGTCCGGCAACAGGGGTAGAGGGGAAGTGCCCATCTCCTGCTAGAAGAGCTAGAGAAGACCCCTTCTGGAGAGACCACCAGGAGAGGAGAGCAGTAAGTGCTGATGATGAAGAATATTTTAATCAGCAGAGAAGTTCAAAATGACAAAGTTCCAGGATCAGAGTAAACATATGGGATTAAAAAATAAAAAATAAAAAACAAGATTTTTTTGAAAGGACTTTTTTTTTTAAAGGACTTTAAACAAAAGTCCTTTTTAAGCGACAGTTGTCTGTTTAAACCAAAAGTACAACAAACTGAGAGAATCGCCACATTGTTTATTGGGGTAGAAAGTTCCTGGAATGTAGAAAGACCCATTCTGCAGAGGAAAGAGTAGAATCACTAACAGGCCTCATGCCTTGCACAGCCAATGGCTAGAATTCCTGCCTCATGAGACCATTTTAAAAGCTCTACTCATAATGGAATCGAAGGTGTCATTTCCCTATAATTTTATATATGTCATTAATTTGCTGCGAAGCCCAGTAGCACTGGGAGGAGAAACTGGGACCAAAGAGTGAGCATCCTGTTTGACAGGGGGGACCAGGCACCTCTTCTTCAGATGCAGGGGGAGCCCTGGCGTGCTGACTCCTCCCTTCTTCCTTTCCCCTTTCCTCCCTCCATTGCTCTCCCTTCCCCTCTCTCCTTCCCTGGTGGTGCCCTTTCCTGATGCCCACTTCATCCCTTATCTTTTCTTACATGCCTGTCTTCTAGAGTTTCTTCTCTCCTCCCAATTACTTCCCTTCGTCTGAATCTCCTCCATGGTCCCTTTTTCCCTGCTCTCTGCTCTTCCTCCCCTTCGCTGGCCCCTGTTCAGCTCCATCCAGACTGCAGGCAGAGCTGGACTAACACGCTCACTCACTAGCTCAGCCACCCTCCAGAGAAGTCACTCTTCCATGGCCACCTTCCTGACCCCCTGGTCCTTTCTCCACTTATTCAGCTATTGCTCTGAAGTCTGAGGAGGACAGAGCGGGGCTGCCGCAGAATCAGGCCAGAGGAGAAACCAAACCATGTATCCACACTGTCCCCCAGTACTGCTGCTCTGAGAGCTTTCAGAGTCCTCAACAGGGTTAGGATTTAGGGGCTTCTTCAGAACCGGGAGTGAAAACAGCCATAGGTCAAATGAAATGCTATGGCCCCCACACAAAAATAATAATCACAAATGAAAACTAAATTAACTCTGAAGTCCCAAAGTCAAAGAATTGCCTTGAAACTGTCACTAGAAAGCACCCAAGGCCTCACTCTCTGGGTTCTGGGTGCCCTGGGAATGGCAGGAGGCTCTGACCCCCTTCCCTCTTCATCCACTCCCAAACAACGTCCTCTGAGGTGGTCTTCAAACTTCCTCTGAGAAACTGTCTCTCAGAACTGTAGGCCCTCGGCTGCTGCGACGAATGAGGGTGATGTCAGGACCTGATGGGCAGCTTTACCAGGAGACTGTGGCTTCTGGATGCAGTCCTCAGGTCCCATGGTCTGGGTGAGATCTAGGTCTTTGAGAGGAGGAGGACAAATGAGATTTCAGATTTTGAGTTGATTCTAGGATGATTAGTGCTTTGGAGGGCATTGGGTGAAGGTATTTTGCACACGGGAAGGACATGAATTTGGGGAGCCAGAGAGTGGACTGTTAAGAGCTGACCTGCATTACCCCCAGAAACCTTGCTGCTGTCCTTATCTCTGGTACCACAGAACGTGACCTTATTTGGAACTAGAGTCCTTACAGATGCAATCACATTACAGTGAGGTGGTTAGAGTGGGCCCTAATCTCCTGTAACTGACCTCCTTATGTAAAGGGAAAATCTGGACAGAGAGATGCCCCTACTGTCAGTGGTGGGCAGTGCATGAACTTCTAGAACCCTGACAGTAGTGGAAAACAGACTCAGGCTGGGCACTAGGTAAATGGGAGCTCTAGTGGAATTTCAGATGAAGATGCTGTGGACGTCGGCTTCCCAGGTCATAGTGACATTAGGATTTCAAATTCAAATCAGAGATGAAAGAAACATCTGGACTCGGTCCTCAGGTACACACAGTATTCTGAACTGAGACTAGAACCAGAGACCATTCTAATGAAAGGCCTCCACAGGTGGGCTCTCACAGGTGGGCTCCAACTCAGTTTCCTGTATATTCATTGATGAAATCGCTCTGCAGGTGAACATGCAGAACAAAACCATTTAATAAAAGTGACAACGAGGAGAGGAAAGGGAGGCCAGAAGGCATGTGAATGTGGAGAGAGGAAGAGGGGGGCGGGGGACACACAGGACTGAGAATCCCTCCCTGTGCTCCTTGCTGCCAGGGAGGTCTGAGGGACTAGTTTCTACCTGGGATCCCAAGTCCAGAACAAAAGTGGCGGGGCCACAGCTCGGGATGAGGGAAGGGGGTCCTCGGCACCCGCACGTGGGGGTGCCAAACGATGGGGGCTATTGCGCTCGCTGGGGGGGGCACCTCGCCTGGCTCCGTCCCCGCCCGACCCCGTGGGGACCCGGGTGCGGCGCTTCGTCCGGGGTGGTCCCGCTGCCCCGGGGGTCGCGGGAGGCTGGGTCCCGACACCCCCGCGAGCTCACGGCCCGCGCTTTCTGCTCCAGGTGAAGGCGCAGTGCGGTGTCATTTTACCTGCTCCCAGAGGGTCATCCGGGGAAGCCTTGGGGCGGGGCGGGGCAGTGGGCCGCGGGAGCGGGACAGCGCGGCCTCAGGGGCTGGGCTGGAGCGCGGGAGGGTGGGGCTCCTGCAGTGCCGACTGGGCCGCAGCAGAGCACCGTGGCGCTGCGCGCCCCTCCTCCGCCAGCCCCTCCACCTCCTCTCAGACTCTCCATCGCTTCCTCCGCGAGCTCACTTCCCGCTTCGGTAATTAGCAAAGCCCCTTCTCCGGGCCGCCCCCGCCCTCACCCCCATCCCCCTCCGTCCTGAGGTGCGGGCCCAGGGCAATGGCGCCAGCGAAGCCCCGGGGGCCTGGGAGCCTGGCCAGCGCCAGCGCTGGGCGGCCTCCTAGCCTGGCTCCCCAAGGCGTGTCCGCCTGCTGCCTGGCTGCAGAAAGATCATCTGCCCTAAACCCCGGCTCGGGTC